>NC_052475.1:9060589-9369845 GCF_009730915.1 Dioscorea cayenensis subsp. rotundata
ATATATATATGATTAGTTATTTATTTTTTTAAAATAATTCAATATCAATATAAGATTATAAGGACCAAATATTTGGGTTTCAAAAAAATATATTTTTAGTATTTATTAATAATATTTTAGACTTTTTGACTTTAAGTAATACTAGTATTACTCCTGTGTGATGTACGAATATAATTTTATGAAATTTTTTTAAAAAATTTTAATAATTTTTTTTATTTTCTATAGAAATTAAGGTAAATTTATGATTAAATAAAATAAGCTATTTATCAACTTCAAAAATATAATATTTTTATAAAATTAATTTTATTATATATTATGAGATAAAATAATAAAAATTAGTTTAAAACAATATAATTTAGTGTTATGTTATAAATATTTTAATATTATAAAAATAATATTGGTAAAATTTTTATGAGAAATTGACAAGTGTCAAATAGGTTTTCTACTTTTATATACATACATATATATATATATATATATATATATAATATTATTATTAGAATTTTATGTAATAAAAAAAATTGGCGAGGGGCAGGGATTCCCCGACCCCGTGGGGATCCCCGCCGGAAAGTGAGGGGGATAATTTCTCCCCCGCGGGGAATTTGGAGGCGGGGAATCCCCGCCCAGTGGGAAGCGGGGATGGGGACGGGGATCCCAATCCCCGCCCCACTTACATCCCTATTGGTGTCATTAGTTCAACTCTTCACAAACACATTGTTAAAATTTTCTACCAAATATAATTTTTTATTTATAATTTATTTTGGTAAATACACGTTATTCTTAATTATGAAAATGATAAATCAATAAAAATTTATAGTATTAATTTTTTTGGCTGAATATTTAAATCATAATTTAATTTTTTTTTTTCTTTGAAATATCTGGTTAATGAAAATAAATAAAAAAATTGTAAGTTTCATTTGGAGCCAAAACTTTGTTATTAATTTAACAAAATTTTAAGTTAACTATTAATTCAACAAAATTTTAATGAATATTATGATTTTAAATAAATAATAGGTTTAGAAATATACAAGATTTTAAAAGTTTCACCTAAAAAATACATAAAAATGTGTAGAAAAGATTATAATTTTAAATTAACAATATGGTTATACTATTACACATCATTGACATTATATTTTTCTATTTATTTAAAATAATATTAATAACGGAAGTGAGTAATACATATAAAAATAACTTATTATAATATTAAGTAACACACAAAAATTGTGAGTAATACCTATTTTTTTATAATAGTTGCTAAAAACAATTAAAGTAAATAATTTGACACTAAATGCAAAATAATGGGATGTAAAGGGGTATGTATAGATTTGAAAAAAATGAAAAATTATTTGATATTTTTCTTTAAAAATATATTTTTAGGTTTTTAGTTTTCATAATTTGTTAGAAAAAATAGCTTAGTGGAATAGTTAAGATGCTTGATGGTGGAAAAGGAGGTCCTTGGTTTGAATCTTGGTGGATGTGTTTATTATGTTGTTTTTAAAATAAATATGCTGGTCTAATACCACTGGTCATGGGTTGGCATACTCACAACTTGTAACCGGGCTCGTTACAGTATGGGTCAGTTCAGCGTCGGGCCAAAAGTCAGCTTGTGCCCTCTTTCTACTTGCAACTCACTTATTCTATCTTATAACACATACTTCCCGTTTAAAATGTATAGTTTTCGTTTAACATTGCGTGTTTTCGTATAACTAAATTAGTGTCCACTTAATATATAGTACTTTTGCGTTTAATATTTGACATTTTTCTTTAATATCTAACATTTCTATTTAATATTATGTGTTTCCGTTTAAAAACGGAAAGACATTTCCGTCAACATCAGCTACTTGACAACAGAACAGAAAAGTACGATGTCAAAAAAAGGGATCTGTGAATACTCAAACTCAGAAGGCTTTTTTGTGAATAACCTAACTTCAGAGGAACTATTTTTCATTATATGTATAATTTATTATTTAATAAAATTAATTATTTAAAAATTATCATGATTTTGTCTACGGTTTTATTTTTATTAAAACGTAGGGTTGACTCATTATGTTATTAGTGAGAAAAATAACTAACTTCAGGACTTCTTATCTCTATTTTTTATTGTTGAATTTAAACATGATTCTAATTCTCATTAAAACTTATATTTCAATATTTAGGAGAAGAATTTTTTTATTAAAGCCGACATCCATTGCTTATTGTATATTTATATATAAATATTCCAAATCATATAATTAAGTTTTTATAGCCTAAGTGGATGGGCCTGTTTTTATTTAATGTGTTTGATTTTCAAAAATAAAACCAACTTTTTGAAAAAATTTCTGAAATATTTAAATTAAAAGAAAAACCACCCGACCCCGACCCGCTATAGCACGTGCGGATTACAAGTCATTGACCTGGTGAGTTTAGCCGGACAGGGCCAAAATAGGGCCCGTGCCCTCCTTAATCTGGCCCATCTCTCCCCTTTCTCTCATTTTGTTTTGATAAATATATAAATGTAGCTCATCTTTCTCAAAATAATGAGACTTCTTTTCTCCAAGTTAAGCTGTTCATGTTGATTTTCACCCTAATGACCATCTCTCGTTTTCTTTATTTTCAGTTATTTATCTTTTTTAATAATTTTTATGGCATTGTGAGATATATTTTTGGCATGAGTTAATTTGTTCCTTTTTATTTTGTTTTCTTTATGTGGGTGGTGGGGGTGTAAATGATGAGCATGAGTGAGATTAACAAGGAGAAGAAGATATCAAAGCAAAAGTTTACCGGACGCTTTTTTTTTGGAAAAAAAATCTTGCAGTGAAGCTCTTCATCAATGTTTTTTTTTACTATCTCTTTTTTTTTATTTTCAGTTATTTTATTTGTTTTAATAATTTTTAGGGATTTTGTAAAATTTTCTCTTTGTTTTGTTTGTTAATTTTATAAGTGGTTTAAGTTAATTTTTCAGTAATTTTTCAATGATTAAAATTTTTTTCTCTTTATTTTGTAAAGTTTGTTTTAATTTTTTTTATATTTATATGTTATTACTTTTAAAATTATATAGTTTAATTTTTAAAAAAAAAAAGGTGGGTCGACCCATGACCCAGTAGGTTTTAGCCTGGCCATCAGTTTTTTTTTAGCCTGGGCTAGATCCGGGTCATCAGAAGCTGGGCTAACCCATCTGCTAGTCCGGCACTATTAGTCTGGGCCGGTTCTAGGTTGGGCCAGCATGGCTCCGTTACCCGGCCCGTGTTCGCCTTAATGAGGACCGATGGTAAACATTTTTGTCTGAAAATACTTTTTGCCATATTTTTTAATAATAAATAAATAATAAATAAATATAAATAAAATTTCTGGCGCCCGTTTGTCCACCTGTTCGCGAGAACCCCTAAAAAATCTCTCGTTTCTTTGCATTGTATTGCATTACGACCACTTCGCGCGCTCGGCGGCCGGGGAAGTGCTCGGCCAATGGCAGTGTCTTACGGCGCGCTTGCGCTCTCACCTGGCGCCCATTCCTCTACGCTTGCTCGGAGGACTCGTCTCCAGATTCTGTGCAAGAAGAAGGAGAGAGACCGCGATCATCAGTACCCTTTCAAGGTCGTTGAGATCACTCCTCCACCTCGCTCCCTTGGCGTCCGATGCTTCCCCACTGTATGTGTTTCTCTTCTTTCAATGCCACCAGCTTGATTTTGATTTTTTGATGAGTTCCTAATGTTTCCATGTATTGTTTTTTTTCATCTTCCAATTCAAATTGTTTGTATATTTGATGCCATTGGAGATTAGGTTTGGATTTTGAGTAAGTGTGGATGGATTGAAGATGAAATTTGGGGCAAATAGAGAAAAAAAATGAGTTTTTTTTTTTTGTTTTTCTTTGGCCCTTTTGTTTGTTTTAGCATATTATGTTTGGTAATTAAATGAGCAAAATAAAGTTCAGATAAGTAAACGAGAAAAACATGTGTTGATGATGCTTTGAAATTTTTATTTTTTTTTATATATAATTTCCCTGTTTTTGATACTCTTGAAGGAAGCTAAATTTTCAGTAAGAAACCATGAAAACAAGTGAAAGAAATTCTTGCATTGCTTGCATGCTTGAGAACCTTTGTAATTTTAGTTCCACAGGGAAAAAATCGGATACTTTTCTTGATGCTCTTGTTTATGGAAACTATAACTCTAAACTCATTCTTGACTTGATCATGCTTGATTAACATATCGAAAATCTGTATGGAAATTTGATACAAAGAATGGCATGACAAAAATGTAAGCTCATTAACTTTATCACAAATAAATAATAAACTGTCTGAGGTAATGCTTTTGAGAATCCAATGAACATATAATTTAGCTCGAACTGTGGTGATATTTTTATCACATTTTTTTTAAAAAAACTGAGCATTTTGATTTCAGCAATTGCCATAGTCTACAATCTCAATGAATAATTATTTTAACTTAGCTTAGGCCAGGTTTTTCATTATTGAATAAGGATTTTCCTTTTGTCACCATTTTTAAATCTTCATAATGGTCATTCTTGTCTTTATGAATCTTCCCTCTTTCATGTTAAAAATAAAAGTGTACTTTCCTCTTAGAAAACGCGAGTTTTTTTTATGATGATATTAAGTTGTTGATTTGCTCGAGTATTATTTTAAGTTTGGCTATAATCAGTAAAAGATTAGCACATCTACTTTTGTCATCCTGTGTCTTTCGAAGTGTTGCTTATTGACCACTTGCTGTTTTATTAGTGTTATAAGCCAGACTTTTTAATTGCCTTTTCCACTACCGAATTCTAGTTCTTATTTTATGTTTTTGTCTCTTGCTATCAAATTATTGAAGCAGTTATGCTTTAGTCCTTAGTATTTATTTTAGTATATTGTTCCCCTTTATCTTTTTTCTAATGAATAGTTCCATATCTATTTTCTCACTCGAACTTTAACTGATAAATTGCAAAACTAGATCTTGATTTGACAGCAATTGATTTACCTAAAATGTTTGCTTCTTTGGATTTCATTTATTAATCAATATATGAAGGAAACATGTTGAGTGAATTGGTTGATTTCTCACGAATAAGTACGTGTTTTGCTCAAATTGTGTTAGCAATGTAAAGCAGTGGAATACATGATCTACTTGTTTATTTGGTTTTATTGGTAATAAATTCTTTCTTTGTATTGCTGTTCATACTAAGTTTTGCTTCTTCTTGTTGGCAGAACATACATTGTGGGGAAAGTGTCACCATAGAAGGTCAAGCATACACAGTTTCGGCAGTAGTTCATCGATACCAGTTGCGCAAGGGAAAATACGAGCCTAGTGAGAAAAGGCTTGACGTGTTGTCCACAGGAAGGTACATCTTGAACATGTATTTAGAAAATTTGCTCGAGCAATCATGAGAACATAAATTATCTTGATGACATAATAAAGGTGTTCATTAATCTGAATGAGCAACTCTGTTGTACAATCCTGTGTGATGAGAAATATCCTCAATTTTGCAAAGTTTCTGAAGTTTTACTTGACATGCATTACTACCGGTTGGCTTATACATTGTTATGTATCATGCTTCAGTTTGATAGGTTGATTGTGGCTAATGTAGAGAGCATAAACATTGAATCCTCTGGATTAGTTTTGTGATTGTATCAGATAAATTGAGGTACTGTAAAACATGTACAAATTGGGTGTTCAATTGCGACCTCAATGTTTTTTATGAGAAGCACAAGCACATTTTCCTCTTTGGATGAGCATATCTTCCTCTTTTTCTCACAATATTGGCCATGTGTAGTAAAAAATTTGGCCCCTTTGATGTGCTTATAAATAAGACATTTTAACTTATTTTCCTTTAAAGTAGATGTTTTGAATTGATATGTTTTTATAACAAGTACATGTGGTTTTTTTTAAAATATTAAAAAAAAAATATTTACTAAATTACGCATGTTTGGGATTATTTATAAAAATACGTAAGTTGGGGGAAAACGTGAAAACTTTCCTCGTTTTCACCTTTTTTTATTTATTTTTTTAATTTTAAAATATAGAAAATGGGAGAGTTTTTCCCGTTTTTATTTTTTTAATTAAAAAATTTTGAAAACGGGAGAAATTCTCCCGTTTTCTTGATTTTGTAATTTTTTTAATAAAAAAAAAAAGAAAAGAAAAGAAAGAGATGGTTTACTAACGGCTTTATAAAATAGCAAAAAAAAACCCTCTTCATAATAAATGATATATATATATATATATATATATATATATATATATATATATATAATGGCTTCTTTACTAACGACTTTCACCTGTAAGACTCTAACGGTTTTATAAAAAATAAAAAAAAACTATGTGCCATACCCACTTTACTAACACATTACTTACGGATATATTTTAAAATATATCCGTTGAATTATTTTATTATTATTATTTTTTATATAATACACGCTTCCCACTTCACACTATCTCCCTCCTCCATTCTCATTTTCTCCCATTATAATTTTATTTCAAGTTCTAATTGTTTTGGTGTTTTATACTTACACGTGTACGAGATTTCTGTTGATAATTTTAGATGACGTTCTTAAGAGTGATCAAATTTCATCCATTTTGTCAGAAAAAATAATATTTTTATATACTTAGATAACTTTGAAATTAATTAATTATTAATAATTATATTAAAACATTAGTTTCACATAATAATTTTTTTGTCATAATTATTAATCATATTAATAATTATCTTATTAGCGGCCGAAGCATGTTTAATTAGATAACCCACTATATTTTTAGGGTAATTTTTTTATTAATAATTGAATTATGTCATAATTAATTATTGTATTAATAATTGTTATATTAACCTCGAAGCATGTTTACTTAGATAACCTAATATATTATTTGGTTATTTTTTTATTAATAATTGTATTAAGTCATTATTTTATATTAATGATTGTATTATATCATAATTATTATTCGTATTAATAATTATCCTATTAGTGCCCCAATCATGTTTAATTAGATAATCCACTATATTTTTAGGGTAATTTTTTTATTATTAATAATCGTATTATGTCATTAGGTTTTAGGAATAATTTTATTATGTCATAATTAATTATTGTATCAATAATTGTTATATTAACCTCGAAGAATGTTTATTTAGATAACCTAGTATATATATTATTCGGTTATTTTTTATCAATAATTGTATTAAGTCATTATTTTATGTTAATAATTGTATTATGTCATAATTATTAATCGTATTAATAATTATCTTATTAGCGCCCCAATCATGTTTAATTAGATAACTCACTATATTTTTTAGGTAATTTTGTTTATTATTAATAATTGTATTATGTCATTAGGTTTTATGAATAATTTTATTATGTCATAATTAATTAATAATTGTTATATTAATCTTGAAGCATGTTTATTTAGATAACCTAATATATTATTAGGTTATTTTTTATTAATAATTAATTCATTATTTTAGATAACCTAGTATATTATTAGGTTAATTTTTTATTGTATTAATAATTGTTATATTATGGCCGAAGCATGTTTATTTAGATAACCTAGTATATTATTAGGTTAATTTTCTATTAAAAATTATATTAAGTCATTAGTTTATATTAATAATTGTATTATTTCATAATTATTAATCGTATTAATAATTATATTATTAGGTTAGATAGATGATGTATTACATAAATAACACACCAATGTTTATGGTTTACTCTTCAATCATATTTAATTTTTCGATGGCATATGTTCGGATTTATGAATTTTTCGTGTCTTATAATTTTTCTAGTCAGCCTATATTATTTTTTACATTTAATATGAAATTGATTAATTTATAACTTTTTACAGTCTGATCGGGGTCTTAGGTGTAGACATGTGTCTATCGTAGAGCATCCTCCAGAAATCATAGGCCTTTTAAGAGAAGCCGGTTTCTATCATGCGGCTCAAACTCTTAATTTCCGAATTGATGCCGCTCTTGTGAGCGCATTAGTGGAGAGATGGCAGACTGAAACACACACGTTCCACCTTACATGCGGTGAGACAACAATCACGTTGGAAGATGTGGCGCTATTACTGAGCTTACCCATTAACGGCCACAAAGTCATCCAGCAGACTTCTAGCTTAGGAAGTGATGTCTGTGCAGAGTTGCTCGGAGTGGTCCCACCGACAGAGCAAAGGAAAGCTCAGAATATAACTCTAACGTGGCTTGAGGAAACATTTGGCATGTTGTCATATGATGCAAGTCAACGACAGATAGAATGTTATGCACGTGCCTATATCCTAAGGCTTATTGGTTGTGTCCTCATGCAAGATATGTCTCAAAATAGGGTTCATTTGAAGTGGTTACCACTTCTGAGGGATTTTACAGAAGCAGGAAGATACAGTTGGGGTTCAGCATGTCTAGCAACCCTGTACAGGTCTTTATGTCGTGCATCCAACAAAGATATGAAAAATATCAGTGGATCTATGATATTACTTCAATCATGGGCATGGTACAAGATTTCAAGTATATCCCCTGGAACTCGTGCTATCGTATCTTTTCCTCTGGTTCGTAGGTGAGAGCAAATTAAATTGATGATTTATTTTACACTCAATTATAATACATTGAAATTATAATTCATTCTTATTTTTTAGGTGGGCGCACATTGAAGTGGATGATGATAGCCGCATCAACAAGCACAATGTGAAGATATATAGGCAGTTCAAAATCGAAAGGAAGACATTTTCGTGGACAGACCTTTATGGACTACGTTTACATCATTGATTTGTTTCAAAGTTGTTGAGTGGCACCAAACAAATCGAGTGACAAAACAATTTGGCTTCGCCCAAGGTCTTCCTTTCGATTCAGTTTGCATTGGACTGACCCATGATCATGATCTTCGTAGCAGAATTGATATAGATTGGGCATTGATGCACAGAAGATAGATTGGATACTAGAGAGATAGAGCGTCACGTTGCCTCAGCCTTCATGTTCCTGCAGGGAATAATGCAATGTCGGTGGAATATTATGACTGGTATACTACTAACACCATACTATTTTTATCGACATATCAGGACTTGTTAAATCCTCGTATGAGGGGGAACACTCTTCCAGTGCCTATCAAAGCGTTTCCAACAGTAGTTGTAGATGTGCCACCACCGAGTCCTCATGTACGAAGACGTCGTCGGCATAGTTCTCGGGCCGAACACGACAAGGCACGTATTCCTCGACAACCACATCACAAAGGATACCAGTCATTTCATTCATCAGATGATATCAACGTTACTCAATCATCTCATCTCCATGGATTTCTACCAATTGAGCCCAATAGATACTCGGTTGATTTCGGGATGGACTTTGTGCGGAATTTATTTGAGTATCAACCTCATCCACCTATGGAACGCGGAAAATCTAGTCGTTCAACTTCATTTCAGCAATAAGATTGGGAATCACCTCCAAACCCTTCGTACTTTGCTGCGAACCTGAACACTCCAGCCTCAGCAATACACGATTCGGATGAATCATCTGATGACGACTCACCAGCCGAGCAAGCACGAAGACCTAGGCCACGGGAACTGCCTGATAGAGAAATCCATCCACCTCAATGTTTTATTGAGAGGTGACAGCGTAGACGGTAGAGTAGACTCTTGTATTAGTTGTTGTTTTTCTTTATTGTGTGCGCAAAACCATCTGTAGTATTTTTTTGCTTGGTGTTCTATGTTGTGTATTTTTTGAATTTTTTTTTTTTTGCATTTGTTTTTTCTTTATATGCTTTAACAAAAGGCTTTAATGATAAATCATTGCATGTTATAATTATATGGATGGCTTACATCATTAAAACATTACAACAAAGAAGAAATTTAGAGTACATTATGACCGACTACTTGAACCGGCAATGTTGGGATAATTTCAGGGATTATGTCCTTCATTGCGACATAAACCACAACGTTTTCACTGGATGTCTTCCCTAATATCCATATCGTTATGAATCCTTCTAGATTTTGGTATTCCTTTCGTCGGTCTTCTCATCGTAATATCAGGACGTAGACGTGGACCATTATAAAGGTTCCAATATCCCTCATTTGATACTGGCTCAAACTCTTTACGATATACATTAAAAATTGTCTGAAGCCTATATATGTTGTCAACATAATCTTCCCAATGTAGACGAATATCCGAGCATGCTGCATGGACATGCCGACATAGAAAATGGAGCGTCTGAAAAGCACCACAGTCGCACCAATGTGATCTTAGGTTGATGCGAAAACTGCTAGCTTGTTGCCCACATTGCGGGGGTGACATCTCATCTACCATGAATGACTTCTCTTCACGGTCGAATTGAGGAATGTAAATGCTGGATGCTGCTTGTTGATTTTCTTGGGTTGCCTTCATTAGTGATTCTGAGAAGATAAGGCTTGATGCGATTTGAGCTTGCGCCTGTACACCTTTCCTCACAAACAACTCGGCAAGTTGAAAGTACATTGATTTAACCATAGCTGTTATAGGAAGGTTTCTTGTTCCCTTACGCACTGAATTAACACATTTTGTGAGGTTTGTTGTCATGTGACCATACCTTCTCCTTTCTTTATCGAACGCTTGAGCCCACCTCTCCCGCGGTATGTTATCCAACCATCTCTTCGCCTCTGAATCGTTGTCCCGCAATAAACCATACCAATAGTTAAAATCTTGAATGATTTTCGAATAACCTGCAATAGTGAACTTAAAAAGTTAAGATAACTTCAATAATTAACAACAATGTAAGAGTTAGATTAGAAAAAAATTAATCTTGCAACTTGCCAATATTGACAACTATCCGTTGCATTTCTTTGTTTCTGAAACAATGCATGAAATTAGCTGAGATATGTCTGATGCACTAAATATGGTACGCACGAGGAGCACTCATATGATTGCCAAGTGATCTAAAAGCTGATTTGATAGATTCATGGCGATCGGATATGAAGCATATTCCTTGTTGTGGTGTTACACTAGAACGTAAGTTGCGCAAGAAGAAAGTCCATGCACCCAACGTCTCTCCTTCCACGATGGCAAAACCAATCGACATGATATTTTTATTACCGTCTTTTGCGATTGCCAACAACAAAGTGCCTTTGTATTTGCCATAAATATAGGTGTCATATATCTGGATGACCGGTTTGCAATATTTGAAAGCCTCCACGCATGCAGGGAAGCTCCAGAAAACTCTATGAAAGATTTGAGTATCACGTACCAGGTAAGGTCCATCGTATGCCGGCTGTGTCTCATGATCAACTATTGTCCCAGGAACAAACTGTTGCAACGCTGATAGCCATCTTGGTAATTCGTTGTCGGACTCCTCCCAATTGCCAAATGCTGCTTCAACCACTTTTTGCTTAGCTGTCCATACTTTCCTATATGTTGGTGTATATCCGTATAGATTCTTGATCTCCGCTATTAAAATGATTCATTGATGCTTGCCTGTTGTTGGACTAGTGCTTGTATTTGGGGATAACTCATGTTTGAATCTAGCTTCGAAAGATCCTACGAGATCATTGCTGATGAACACGTGTGAGGCCCAGTGTACTTTGTAATTTCCCAAAGCTATCTCTGCTTGCTGTAGGATGCGCGAATCTTCCAATTGCACCCATTGCCATATGACTTACATTTATCGCAATATCGATTCGGATCGGACTTGATAACTTTGTATTCGACAGATTTAAGTAAGCAGTAATGCTTAATTGCGGTCACAACATCATCTTTACTTCGAAACCTCATGCCTATATGCAGATCTCCATTTGTCGTTGTTCCGCTTAATGTGACGGCATACAATAAATGGTACTATGGCAATTCTTGTGCGGACATTGCATCCAAATCAAGGATCCGCATATGTGTTGAAGGCTCCATTGGTGCCATCGTGAAATTATGGCCGAGCATTGGAACATCTTCGAGATTGCATTCTTCTAACTGAATGTCATCAACACTTGCTTCAGTGTCATCCCCAAAGCTATCACCATCGTCGTCCTCATCGTCTCCACTAGATCGCCCATACTAGCCGAATTCGGTTTCATGAGTATCATGAAAAGAACTTGTTCCGCCTTGAGATGTTGTGAATTAGTAAAATAAATATTGGGTAGTGGATCATCTTGTGCACTCCACTCCGTAGAGAGCCGTTCAGGTTCATTAACTTGGCATGGTGATGAAATCCTCTCCCATCTTATATTGCGCTGAACTTCGTCATCTGGGGCGGTTTGTTGTTGGGAAGGAGCACCCTCGAAAGTTGCAGCGCTGAACTCCACGTACAATTCAATAATGGCAATATCTGGATTTCTTTTGTGGTAGTCGAACATCATTCGAACATCTCGGTTATTACGCAATTTGAATGACCGATAGCAAATCTTATCGGATCCTGAAGAAATTGGAAGCCGGTATTTGATACATGAATCTCCTTGGTTGTCAACAGTCTCAATGCTTTCTTCAATAAATCTCTTTAAATTTTCGTAAGAGATGTCGTCTTCGGCATAAAAATATGATTGATCCTCCGACGAAAATATAATTTTATCTTCATTGGCAGTGATTGAACCATTGTAGTAAACCAATACAAGTGAAGTCTTTGCCATTGTTGAAGACAAGATAAAGAAGTATGGGTGAGTGAGTTGAAAGAGAGTAAATAGTGTGCAAGAGTGAAAATGGGCTACTAATGTTGGTTTATATAGGGTAAAAATCATGGAAGGGTACCCAACTATGCCCATATTTCAAAATGGGTACCATCTTTTCAATTTATTTCTTTTTGGATACCACAATATAATTTCAGTTCACCGGGTGGGTACCCATGCATTTATGGTTAAAACTTATCTACGTGGCAGCCGGAGAAATGAGTTGGCAGGGGTTTGGGCACATCAGCTACTCATGTGGAGGAGGGGCGTGGCATTTTTAAGCCACATCAGCCAGCTTATTACACGTCAGCCCGGGCCCTCGTCATCGTCCCCCTTCTTTGTCTCCTTCTCCTTCTCCACACTCTCTTCTCCTGGTTCATCTTTACCTTCTGCTTCACGTCCTTCTTCTTCATCTCCAGTTCTTATTTTCTCTTCTACTTCTTCTTCTTCTTCTTCTTCTTCTTCTTCATCTTCGTCGAACCAGGTGTTAGCTATTACATTGGAAAATACATTAAAATTAACCTCAGATTGTGCCATTATAACAATTCCAAATTGGTGAATACGATCAACCAGAAACCGATTTAGAGGATTTCTAAGCCATAAAGCTCACCCTCTCTTTTTTCTCTCTATTTCTCTAAATCATGACCTGAGAATTCTGTAGCTAGTTTCTCAAATTACTGATATAAAGTTTTAAAAAAAACTTCCATGCTTGGAACTGGATGGCAAAGCTCTGTAAATTTGTAAGAACTGTATATTGATAGTATTAAGCAGATGTCTGTAAAATTTACAAAATGACATAGTTCTAAAATTGGAATTGGATGGCAAAGCTCTGTAAATGACAATAAAGACAATGAAGACATGTTCTAAAATTTGCAAGAACTGTATATTCATAGTATTAAGCAGATGTCTGCAAAATTTACAAAATGAAATAGTTTGTTTGTTTCCTCCTTTTGAAAAACCAAAAAAAGAAATAGTTTCCAAAATTTACATATCATAGACAGTTTGTTAAACACTAATTTTTTTAAAAACTACTTAGCCCACTACATAATGCTTCAACTATTGTGCATCACCAGAAGTAGTAGATCCTTTTGAACCAGGTGGCACCCAAATCTTTTTCTTCTTGTTAGCAACCCCATCTTTGTCATTGGCACGAGCCCGCATTGTAGGAATTCTTAGGACCGTTGGAGTTTTTTTCTGCCGAGCTTTATCTATTTGAACCACATGCTCCTTTTCCTTTACAACATATTTTGATGGGCATTCTGTATTGGCAATATTTCTTCCACTTATAGTTGGTAATTTAGTCATATTTAGCCTTCTCTCTACCATAGTTGTTCTTTCAGTAGGAGGCTGCTCACAATTACAAATAACATAATATAAGATGACATACTCAGATTTTACTCCAGAAGACAATCCAAATAAACATACTAAAAGTTTTACACCATATTAATGCTCACATCTGATCCTATTGTGCATTGAACCTGTTGTGAGAGTTGGCCAATATCAATTTGTTGTGAAAGTTGCCCAGGTTTACTAGTTCTGTTGATGAGGTGTTGTGAGAGCTGCCCAGGTTCAGGATTTCTGTTGATGAGGAGATCAACCTGTTCATCAACCGCCTTAGGTTTAGCTCAAACAAATGGATCCAAAGGAGAGACATTAATTCAGAATACTTTAATTCCAAACCTGGACAAAATGCTCTTTAAGGACATGGGGATCAATACCAGCCATAGGATCTATGCTATCATTCTATAAAGCATGACAAATTTAATTAAAATGGACAATGTCAGATGAAACTAAGTTGTTGAAACTTTAAAAAAAACCCACATTGCCCACATTCTCTTTTGCAGATGACTGACAACCTGCCCTGTCTCTCTTCCCCTACAACAAAGATATATTTATTTATGTCACATAAATGAAAAACCAAAGTAAATCTTAAATGAATGTAAATTAAACATACCTGCACACCATGAAATCTTTTATTGTATCCAGGTTTTCTAAAAATACTGCACTTCAGTGTGATGTCTTTCTTGCATACCTTCCCTTTATTAAAGCCCACATTTTGTTCATTTGCTTCCCTCCTTCAAAGTAAAGGTTTCCTGCCTCTCTTCTTATTTAATGGCTGAGGTGGACAAATGGGTATCTGATCACTTTTGGGCCAACATTCTCTACCTTGTGTGGGGTATAAAATATGGGAATAGGTTTTAAGGTAAGTTGCAACTGTGTAACACTCATCCAAGTGATTTTCGGGTCTATCCTTATTATAGTATATGGCTGAGATTGCATGACTACAGGGTATTGATGTAAGTTGCCATCTTCTACAAGTGCAACCCCTTTCTTTCATGTCTACAACAAATTGGCCATCTGGTCCCAAGACTTGATACTTAACTCCTCCAGACCAGGTTGACATGTATTTATTACTTATCTCCTTCAATTTCTCTAATTTTCTGAGAATTCTAGGGCAGTGAGTTGTGTTGCATTTCTCCATAGCATCTCTCCTTTTTTGTATTCTAACCATTTGTTTGGTTCTAATCATTTCATTCATGGTGATGATGCCCTTTGTCCTAGCTGTCAATATCTGACTATTAAAACACTCACATAGGTTGTTTAGGAGCATGTCACATTTGAATTGGGTTTGGAAATGACTTCTAGACCAATGTTTTGGGTCTATATTTTTCAAATATTGATATGCACCTTCAGACATAACTTTCAAATATTGATATGCTGGAACATAGCTAGCCTTGGCACAATTCCATAAGTGGTCCTTGAGGGCCTTACCCCTATAATTTTTTTTAAAGTTTGTATGTATGTGCCTCACACAAAAACTGTGTTCAGAGTATGGGAATAATTCTTCAATAGCTGGTATAAGGCCCTATATAATTATTCATGTCCACAAATCATAGCCAATAAACATAAAGGTCCAACAAAATAACAGAACAAAGAATGGCAAACACAAGAAATTCAACCAATGAGATCTTAAATTTAATTTATCTAAAAAAAATCATACAAGAAACAAATTACAATAATCTTACCTTCTGCCTATCTGCCATGAATGCGAAGTGGTGGCTATTGTTTAAGTCCAAATCCTCATCCATCAAGCTCAAGAACCACTGCCAATTCTCGTTGTTCTCCTTCTCAACAATAGCCCATGCGAAAGGATATGTGCTATCATTGGCATCTATTCCCACAGCTGACAGCAACTGGCCACCATACAAGCCCTTGAGGAAGCACCCGTCTAAAGAAATTATATGCATGTAGCCTTCTAAGAATCCAGCCTTGAGTGGACCCAAACATACATACATCCTTGCAAAAACAACTTCAGAACACTTGAACTTCATTGTTGAATTGGCATGAGTTCGTAATAATTCAAGCCTATAATCATAAAGGCTCCTTATCTGTGACTTCTCATCACCATCTAGCATCCTATCAAACAAGGAAACAAATTACAAATTACATTGGGGTATCAAAGTTTAGACTGAACATAATTAAACAGAACAAAATATAACAAAACAGAAATTAATCAGAGTTACCTGAGAGCAATACATTTGGCTCTCCATGCTTTAAGTCTGCTTATATCAGCTTGCTGGTTCAGCTTGACTGCTTGGATGATCCCTGTAATTTTCCAGGAAGGATCAGCTCTAAACTGCTCTAGGTAGTTATTTGCTATCCAAGTTGCATTCACGTGTCTAATATTGTGATCTCTTGTGCACTCATGCTTTAGGTTCCCAGATTTAATTTGGATAGCTGCTTTGTCTTTGTACATCGGTGAAGCCCACAAATAACAAGGGTAGCCAGCACGTCTGCAGAAAGCCTTGCATCTTTTCTTGTTATTTGGCTTGAAATTCATGACACATCTATTTCGTATACCATATATCCTAATAGCTTCTCTGAACTGCTGAAAACTTCTGAATTTCATGCCAATTTTGAATTCTGGTTCCCTCATATCAGTATCTTCATTGAAATCAGCATATTTGGGCCTTTCAGGGGCTAAGTTTTCTTCATCTGTGCTAGAGCAAAGATTTCAAGTCAGCAGAGTCAGCAATATCGAGTCTTCATTATCATTATCAAACTCTGCCTCAATAATTGGTTGCTGGTCTCGTTTTTGAACACCTTCTTCCTCATGTTCTTCCTCAACATGTTCTTCAAGATCTTCCTCAAGATCTTCCTCAAAATCCTCCTCAGGATCTTTCTCCTCTGGTTCTTCAAATTCATTGCTATTGAAGCTATAGTCTGAGTCATGCAGGCCACTAGCATTTGACTCATTTTCATCCTCATCATCTCTCCCTGTGTCCCTGCATGCAGTTGCATCTTCACCCAATTGTACCCTTGTTGCATCAGCATCTAGCATCATCCTTTCTATTATCTTCACTAACACCATCAACAGACTTACTACATCCTACAGTGCATAATTTAGCATAAACATTGATAGCTTTTCTCCTTTGGTTAATATTCCTTACCATTGAGGGAGCATCCAAATAATTTCTTATCTGAACTAATGATTTCTATCCATTCTTCACTTCCATCCACCAGAAAGTAGTATATTCCACTTGTAATTTCAATTCGTTAGCCATGTTGAGTATTTCTAACATTGATATTTTGTCTTCGCAGCAGAAATCAACATACTCCGCTAGTTTGTAATCAACCCAGGTGTACATGCCACCATTGATGTAATACATGTTGATTGTGAAATAATCAGAATTGTTTACTGAAACACAAAATCGAATTACCAATTAGCTATTGTCCACGTTGTAGTAATAGAACTAGACTACAAAATTAAAAAAACTGTAAATTGAACAACTACTAATCTGGAAAAATATTCCAAAACTAAGATAGTGCAAACTGAACCAGAATTTCATAACTAAACAACTGCCATGATTAAAATCAGCGAACTAAGCCAATATAAACTAAGATTCTGCAAACCTCTGTGGCTAATTAAGAAAAATAGAACACTATGAAGTAGCCTATAATTGAGACATTCAACAACAAAATTTAACTCTTACTGGCTAAACTACTATCATCAAGAATAAATCAAAGTAGATTACACAATAGAAAATGCAACTCAAAGAAGGATACTAGCATCCAACTCAATGTGGAAAAAAACCTGAACAACAAAATTATACACATAAATGACAGAGATGTGAAAATGTCATTAAACCCTAATTAGCGATTTCGTCTTCATCCATAATAAACATCCGAATCAATGGCACAACTCTAAACAAAATACCGAAAATTAAAAATAAAAAACACAAAATAAACCCCTCAATTTGATAATACATAACCAGATAGGGCCCACATTCAACTGTCGATTTCCTAGTAATTAACCTAAATGCCCTCAATTTCTTTCCCCCATTTGCAAGAATTTTCCCAACAGAACAACGAAAAAGAGAATGCCACTTACGATATTCTGCATCTCCAACATCTGCAGGCCGTATTTCCCACTCAACATCCATGTCGATTCTTGCACCGTCTCCCGTCCCGGATGGTTATGCGCTGGTGTTTGATAGAATGTGCAACCTCTCGATTAGGGTTCTGTTTAACTGGAGATAAAGAAGAAGGAAGTGAAGAAGAAGGTGAATACGAACTAGGAGAAGAGAGTGTGGAGAAGGAGAAGGAGAAGAAGATGAAGATGGGCGATGTTGACGAGGGCCCGGTCTGACGTGGAATAAGCTAGCTGGTGTGGCTTAAAAATGCCACGTCCCTCCTCTACGTGAGTAGTTGACGTGCCCAAACCCCTGCTAACTCATTTCTCTTGCTGGCACATAGATAAGTTTTAACCGGAAATGCATGGGTACCCACCCGGTGAACTGAAATTATATTGTGGTACCCAAAAAGAAACAAATTGAAAAATGGTACCCATTTTGAAATATGGGCATAGTTGGGTACCCTTTCCAAGATTTTTACCCGTTTATATAAAGAGCTCGAATTTTAAAAATTTCATTTATGAACATTGCAGGTTTGACCGTCCTAATTACTGATTAGTGCAGGTTTGACCAACCTACTTTGTGCTAAGTGCTGACTGGTGCAGGTTTGACTATCCTACATTGTGCTAATCACTGAGTGGTGCAGATTTGACAGGCGTACTTTGTGTTAACTGGTGCATGTTTGACTATCCTACTTTGTGCTAATCACTAAGTGGTGCAGGTTTGACCGATGTACTTTGTGCTAATCACTGACTAGTGCAGCTTTAACCGATATACTTTGTACTAATTACTGACCGGTGCAGTTTTGACCGACCTAGTTTGTGCTAAGTATTGACGGATGCAGGTTTGATCATCTTACTTTGTGTTAATTACTTACCAGTGCAAGTTTGACAGACATACTTTATACTAATTACTGACAGGTGCAAGTTTGACTATCCTACTTTGTGCTAATTACTGATCGGTGCAGGTTTGACCAACTTACTTTGAACTAATTACTGATCGGTGTAGGTTTGACCCTCTTACTTTGTCCTAATTAATTACCGATGCAAGTTTGACTTGTGCTAATTACTGACTGGTGGAGGTTTGACTGACCTACTTTGTACTAATTACTGACAGGTGCAGGTTTGACCTACCTACTTTGTGCTAAGTATTGACCTGTGCAGGTTTGGCAATCTTACTTTGTGTTAATTACTGACAGGTGCAGGTTTGATCGACTTGCTTTGTACTAATTACTGACATGTGCAAGTTTGACTGCCCTACATTGTGCTAATTACTGATCGGTGCAGGTTTGACCAACTTACTTTGAACTAATTACTGACCGGTGCAGGTTTGACCGACGTACTTTGTGCTAATTACTGACCGGTGTAGGTTTGACCGTCCTATTTTGTCATAATTATTGACATGTGCAGGTTTGATCGACCTATTTTGTGCTAAGTACTGACCGATGCACTTTTCATCGTCCTACTTTGTGGTAATTATTAACCGGTGCAGGTTTGACAGTCCTACTTTGTGCTAATTACTAACAGTGTAGGTTTAACAGTCCTACTTTGTACGAAGTACTTACCGTTGTAGATTTAACCATCATATTTTGTACTAATTAATTACCGGTGCAACTTTGATCATTTTATTTCTAATATTTTTCGGGATTCGTAGTTTTTTTAAATAAACGTTTATATATATTAACAATTATATTTTAGTTAAAAAATTAATTATATAAAAAGAATATTTTTAAAACTTAACGGTGCAACCATTAAATTTTTTTAAAATTTAAAAAAATGAGAAAACGGGAGTTAATCTCCCATTTTTAATTTTTTTTATTAAAAAAATACAAAATCAAGAAAACGGGAGAATTTCTCCCATTTTTAAAATTTTTTAATTAAAAAATGAAAACAGGAGAAACTCTCCCGTTTTCTATATTTTAAAATAATAAAAAATAAAAAAAGTGAAAACGGCCCCAATATACGTATTTTTTGTAAATAATCCTAAACATGCGTAATTTACTAAATATTTTTTTTGTAATATTTTTTTTTAAAAAAAAAAGCCATTACATGTTCTTTTATTGCTACCACAGGAATTACCAAGTTTTCTATTTTGAAAGAAAAAAAATCATATTTGATATCTTTATTTTGCTTCTATGTTCATTTCACTCGGTGCAGTTAAAATATTCAACATGGTTTTCATTTTCATCATATGATTATTTTATTTATTTATTTCTATTTTGAAGTATATTTTTAATTCTTAAAATAATTTATGGAAAAATTTAATCAGCTTGTTAGGCCAAGTAGTAATTAAATTGAATATTACAAAAGTACAAATACCAAATGAAAATGAATAATAAGACAATAAATGGAACTGAAATACTTTATTCTATTAAAAAAAAAACCTCATTTTAAAAATCAAGCACTTTTGACGTGGTTGGATGTTTTTCCAAAATGCATATTATTTGAGTAAATTCAACAAAAAGCATAAACTTCATAGAAAGAAGACCTGAATTTATACATGACATTAAACATCCATACTTACAATCTATACAGAATTTGATACTACACAGTATTGCATTTATGGTGAATTTCATCTCATTTGATATGGTAAAATGCAATTCAAATACATGCCCAACTTATAAAAGAGAAACACCACACGCACATGAAAAAATAAAATAAAATAAAATAAACAAGGGCAAACAAAGTTCAAAAGAGGTAAGGCCTTGCATTGATAGGTTTCATTTACGGTCACAATTCAAGATGAAAGAACCAATCTGTTGCTCTCTTTCTCCTGTTTCTATATAATTAAAGCAGTTCTGAGAACTTACATAAAGAAGACATCTAAATAGAACTTAAAAATCTCCAGCAGTAAAACCTCTCCATAATAGAACAATTACGAAGGGCACGTCACAATTGTTCCTGGATCAGCAAGAGGGAAGCAAAAACGTGCAGCCAGCAAGAACGGTCAACCGGGGTCTTTCACAAAAGTCAATAACACGATGCTAGCAATTTAATTTTACGTATTGTGCAAAATTGTTCCTCTACTGACATCTGAAATCTCTTATGCCGAGCTTGGACTGGCCTTTTTCCTAACAATCCTCTTCCTTCGTGCCTTCGGTGGTGTGTCCACATTTTCACCATTACCTTGTTTAATGCCGAGAAGTCCAAGGCCTGAGACAATGGCATTCTTGGATATGAACCATTTCGAAGAGGATTGGTTCTCAGTGGTCTCTGAAGGCCTGTTGTAAGCCTTTAACAAGGCATCGGACTGGAGCAGTGGATCGGCTTCCACCCCAAGCCAAGCAAGTCTGGAAGTCTCCCCGATCTTAACATTCAATACTCTGCAGGTTAACCAAAATAAGGTCATAATACAAGATTTATGAAAGAAAAAGATTGTGATAGTCATTGGGTGAACAAATAATGAAGGTGTGATTTGTCGATCTTCATTCATATTTTGCATCATTGGTTCAGCTGATTATAACTTATGATGTTGGTGTAATCAAACACACATTACTGATCATGATTCTCACATCCATACCACTATAACTAGGACAAGATTATAATGGCAATTAAGAGTATTTTTGGAGCTCTAGTGAGCTCATCAACATATGTCAACCAATCACCCTCAAGTCACTCCTCTATTCCTTGGATGAACAATCGGCATCAAAAGTGATCACAAGGCTTGAAAAGCTAAGTTGAAGAAATCAACACAATCTCATATCCATCATCCTTGAATTATTCATTTATCATAAGATTTAAAGTAGAATGTCAAACAATTCAGGCCTACATAAGCAATGAGCTTTACCTTAATTCTGGTAGTTCATTGTTAGCTTAATTTCTAACAGAAAAAGTTTATACAAATGGTACTACCATGAGCACTTCCTCGCTTTGTATGTTGGGAGAATGATGCACTCTTTGCAGACACCCCACTCACAAAGGACATGCTTATGGCAAAACTAGAATCCAAGAAAACAATTACTTGGAAGTTACTTGGCTCAAATCCAGCATGATATTTATAATCTCAACAAACACGCACATCTATCAGAAAGCTAGTGTTATCTACTACTAAAAGCATCATCGATAATGATCAAAATAATTAGATATAGACCAAACATAATATTTGGATCTGATTGAACCAAAAAAAATAAGAGATCTATACTATTATATTCATATCCACATTTACTAAACCAATGTGAGACCATTAGTTCCTTTAATATTGTTTAAAGATATCACAGCATGCTAATTTGTGCTTTTAGAAATCCGTGCTCATTGTTTTTCAATCATCCAGTGGACATATTAGAAGATATAGCATGGTATGAACTTAAAAATTGCACTCATAAACTCTGCATTTAAAATATCTATCGAACTTCAGAAAGTTAGAATATTGTAAACAGAAAGAGGTTTCTACTTAAATTGCAGGTTATCAATGTATGTATATGAGCTATGAAGTATATGGACCATCCATACCTTAGAGCTGTGGTAAAACAGAGCACCACTCCAAGAACATCAAAGTGGTTGAACATTGCTCTATCAATACCATATAACAGCTGATAACGCAAGTTTGCATAAAGCCCTAAGAAAGCACCATAGCCAAGAGCATGGGTACTCAAGGACGGAATGCTCACTGACAGCCTGAAAGATAATTAACAATACACAAACTTAAGTTGGACAAAAATTAAACGGCTAAGTGAAAAATAGCAGAGAAAACAGTAGGTGCAGGAGTCACTTGGCTTACCTCCCCTCTTTTTTTGTGGAGAGAAATTTTGACATAGCACCTTGAACTGATCCAGCTGTTACTCCAACAAGACATAATTCTGCTGCCTTATAAAAGAATGAGTGAATTCTTTTTTGCAAATCAAATTCTCTTAGAGGATAGCTCTTCTCAAAAATATTGTTTGGAAGCTTCTGAATGGAATTTTCCAAGTCAAAGCGAAATGTATTCCCATAAGAACGACAAGGTGCAAGTGACCAAACAACAAAAGCATTACAAGCAGATATGGTCAATATATTGACGAGTGCCAGATCCCATTCTTGTTTAATCCTGAATCCAAGAAAACAAATAAGGGTCAACAGAACACATTATCTGAATGCTTTCATATTCCCATTATAATGAAGCATATACCTGTCCTTTCTGCTCCTCAATTCCCACCAGACTGAACAACCAATCGTGGCGATCTGTTCTAGTAGCAGTTTGTATAAGAAAGAAGGGTCCGCAATCATCCTGCATGGCAGAAGACAAGGAATGCTTTTATGGATTAAACTGGCAAAGGTTAATATTGAAACTTGTTAGTTGTAACCACATATATCTGGCATATATACATTTACTCATCCTAGAGAAGTATATGAAATCACTTGTATAATTCCAAAATCCTGCTGCTTTAGATACAATTGATTTTAAATAGTGGTGGGCCAATGGAACAAGGGAGCAATTTTAAACCTTAGAGAGCATCTAAAGCCCAATAAATACTATGATTATCAGGCAAGACAAATCCTCCCTTTATCGTGCCTTTTAGATATGAAAGTTCATCAGAGCATTCTCCCATGTCAATCTTCTTGTAAAGGTCAGAAATTTTTAGAAGAAATTTAAAAACAGATAAAGAGATTGAGGTACCATTTCAACCAAAATGAACAAAAAAAAAAAATGATAAAGAAGGAATGAAAAATAAACTCATAATAACCACTGTTTTAATGTCAACCCCTCGAAAGAAATTTTGAAGACATGGTATGTCATGCAACACAATTTTAGTTGAAATTTAACATGGCATGGAGTATGTGCTACTTTGACATCAAACTCTGGAATTTTCTAAGACAAATGCTTGTGTGTGCTGCGATCAAACTAACTACCTCATTCACCAAAAGCTACATGCAATCTTCATCTTTCTATGCCCATCAACATGTAGTCATGTAGTTAGCAAGCTTGGCTTTGAAGGTCATGGGACTTGAATAGTTGAATTAATGAAGATTGTTCAAACTTCACTGAAGAGAGAACAACATTTAGCCAAAAGATCAATTTTAGAACTCTTGGCTACCTACAATTACACACCTTGCAAGATACCTATGGGAGCAAGGTTACAAGAAGAAAAACTAATGAAGATAAAGAAAGAGAATATAAAAATGATCATGTTGGAGAACGAAGTATAAAGTTCTCTATAACTTAAAATTATGAAAAAAGAAAACTTACCTTCCAATGAAAGCCCTAGAAAGAGATTCTGGCAGAGCACGAGCAATGTATCTTGGTGTTGTTGGCCGCGCATTGATTGCCAAGTAACGTACCATTTGAGCTGAGCTAACCAAACCCTGAAATATAGTATTTTCAGGCCAAGCTTCACTAAAAAAATCAAATAAAAAAATGCACGACCATAAAAAAAGAATTGACCTGAGCTAACCAAACCCTGAAATATAGTATGTTCAGGCCAAGCTTGACTAATCAAATAAAAATGCAGTACCATTTCATAAGCTTGGCGGAGACCTGCAGGCAAATTTACCATAGTCTTATACCATTCTTGGAGAACTGCATCTACAAATTTCCTGTCAAAAAGCTGCACAAGGTATACGCCATTAGGAAATCTTTGGCTTCCCAAAAGCAAGTTGTTTCTTTAGGCATCAGGCTTTCATTTTCTTTAACTATAAGAATAAAAAGTATGAGCATGCTGACCTCTTCAAGGACAAGCCTTCTTCTGAACAATCCACCATCATCTCCTTCATCCCCTTCATCAAAGTCACCAAAGTAATCATCATCATCACCCCCATCATCACCACCATCCCCTCCACCATGATTAATTTTCTTTCCAATATCTCCACCTCCTCCACCAATTGCTGTCTGCATCAAGTGAAGATATCAATTCACACTCAACTCAGCCAGCTAATAGAAGTAAGTTGACTTTGTTCGCGTATAGTGAGAAATAGACGGAGTCCAATCCAGACAAACTATGCCAGATTCAACTTCAAATGCAGGACATGATATTGAATATTAAGGGTGCGTTAACTAGCTAGCGAGCCTAAACTACTTGGATTGATCTCCACGGAAACATGAACATTAACAATTTTCTACCACCATAACTAAGGTAAGAATCCTACTAAGTGAAGCACCAACCCATAAGACAATAGAAGGTACAAGTGACAAGATTTTACTTAATTTTTCATAAAAGACAAACTTTGATAATTGATTTTCTTCCCACTGTGATCATGTTGCACATGACAGACTCCCTCTCAAAGCTAGAAGGCCTCCAACAGTTGATTTCCATTATTGCTTTTAAAGCGATCACCACCTATGCCCACAAGTTTGGAAAACCAAGATACTGCATCTCCTGATTTTATAACGTTATCAATGCAGCCCCACAAATTCGTAATACAAGAAGACTTATAACAAACAGACAAAGAAGCAAATGATGATATGAACTTCACCTGAACCCATAACATCCTCAGTTTCTTAAACCAATGCTCTTGGAACTTCATACCATACAACCTTAAATTATCTTATGATAAGACATAATAAAGGGCTCTAATAAGCTTTCTATAATCATAGTGAAATGTTAATAGAACATGCATACAGGAGTTATATCTCTGAATATCTTGAGATGTATAACAGCAAATTTAGTCCTTGAGGTAAACCAGAAGTGAATGCAATAGCTTAATTTCCCAAAACGAGCCTAATATCAAATAAAACCAATAGAGCAGATTTGCTTGACCAATCACCAGATTTGGAAAATGCCCAAATTCCTGCCCTATTTGAACTTAGTTAATACTTTACCAAAATAAGATTTCTGGCTGTCAGTTAACCAAGCTAGGGAGGGTTATGTAAGGAAAAGTCTAGATATACGCCTAGTTGGGCACATGGATCACTTCTTAAAAAAGCCTTACAAGAAAGATGCAAGTGCAAAAAGTTTATAAGAACTTACCAAGCCTAAACTGATATTTATAATTCACCTGAACAACAAGTGAAATCTAAAAAAATGTAAAATAATGGATGAAAATCACAGTTAACTAAAATAATGCATTTGAAAAATTCACATATATGGAGCTACATTATCTCACTCCACTAACATTTCTGTCTTAAGATCAAGTTCATTTATGACCCTATCCGAAAATGAGATAGATAGTTAGGTTCCATAGAGTAAATATCTACACAACCTATCCTAGAATCATATAGAATAGTGAGAACTCTCTACATAATTTTTCAAGACTCAACTATGTAACGATCTTTCTGTGTATCATAGATAAAATATTTCACTAACACAACACAACAAGATAAAAACAGGGCACCTCCCAAGTGAGATAGCTATCAGCCTTAACCAGAAAATTACTGAGGATGGCGATCCTAACAAGACTATCTTTCAATCAACTTCAAAATTCAAATTAATTCAGATAAAATTTGCTCATTAATAAAGTAATTTAGGTTTTCTCCCCCGGAACCTGTTGAATTATCAACAGCTAAACTTTAATCCTCAATTAAAGTAAGAAATCCACTGAACTAAATCTTCCAGTAAGAACAGCTAAAAATTGAATTTTTTTGTTAAGAACCGAATGAAACCTAAACCTCAACAACTCTGATGACAAAAATACAACACCAAAAATCATCCATCCCTATCAAAAAAGAAATGAAACCAAAAGCACAGCAACCTCCCCCAATTACCTCAGGACTCATCCTGGTGGTCTTCTGGGAAAGATCAAGTTTGGATTTTTCCAGCGTCACGGCCCCAAAAGCGCCATAATCCTTCTTCATAACCGGTCCAAGAGACGCCCCAGAGGACACAGAAGGCGGTCCGGAGTCAGGAGAAGAGCTGAAACAGCGCTCCAGAGCCTCAAGTTCACCAGGATCCAGAGCGCCAGGGGACGGCGTGGCGGCTGCGGATGCCGCAACGGCGAGCCTCATCGTCTTTGGCAAAGGCTTGGGAGGGAGGAGAAGGATACCACGGGGTCTGCGAGAGATGCAGCAGCGGACATGGAGGGCCATAAGAGGCTGGACGGCGGTGTGGGACGCCATGGGCGAAGCTTTGAGCTTCTCTCCTTGGTTCTATCTGTGGTTCGTTTCTTGGCGCATCAGTGTTGTGCTAGTGCTTCCCAATTTCTATCCTCTCTCTCTCTCTCTCTCTCTCTCTCAATCTATACATCGCTGTTTCGACCAAGATTGTTTGGTTGGGCCATTGGAGTGGAGCTTGTGAGGTTGGGCTGAGTCCATTAAACACGAGTGGGCATTGCCATTTATGGTGCATTTTTTATTTGTAAAAAATGTTTCTTTTATATTAAAGTATTTAATACTTTTTTTAAAATGTTTACATAGTATTTTTTTAATTAAATAATTCTTATTTTACTTTTGTTTTTTTTTTTTGGTTAAATGGCATCCTGCTACATTAACCATCTTTCTAAAATTCTTGAAGATTTAATGCAAAAGTCCAATATTTTCTTAAGAAGATCAAATAGAAATTTTTCTTTCTTATAGTGGATTTTTTTTATAACCCACTTAACCTACTACATTAACTAACTTTCAAAAAAGATTGAAGATTTAAGATTTAATTCTCTGAAGAGTCCCTCTATTTTTTTAAAACGTGCTCTTTAGGTTTTTATACTTTAGACTGTAATCTTTTAGTCTCACTATTGCTTAAATTGAGCTATGTTAGTTATTCTAAACCTTAAATCCAAACCCTAATAGGGACTGACATGGCTCAATTTAATCAGTAGTGGAACTAAAAGGTTAAAGTATAAAGATCCAAAGGACACGTTTGAAAAAATAGAGGGACTATTTAAAGAATTATTCCAAGATTTAATGCAAAAGTCCAATGTTTTCTTAAGAAGATCAAATAGATTTTTTTTTATTAGTATATTTTTTTGATAACCCTTTGTGAGAGAGAGAAAATGCGTGGAATTTTTGAAAAGGGAAGAAGTGGACAAAGTGCTCATAATCAAGCGGTAGTTGGCCTCATGTAAAATATGAGGATAAGATATTCAAAGATCTCGAGTTAAAAATTAGTTTGAAGCAATAATATAGTAAGGGGTCATCTTGTATGGATGTGTGTTTACAGTCCAAACCTCTCATCTCCGGTTGAGGATGCCTGAGCTAAATGATTAATTCTCGAATTGTGGCCACACTTATGATGTATATATATAACTCTTCTTGCTTTCGTAAATAATAATAATAATAATAATAATAATAATAATAATAATAATAATAATAATAAAAAGGTAATTTTCTTTTATTTTGTTTTAATGTTATGAATGGCTTTATCCTCTTTAAACAAATACCACCTCAATTTATCGAGGAATTTCAACATATTTTCAACCTCTTCACCACAATCAAGCACACCTAAAATATGTTTGCTATTATATGTAAAGAGCCTTATTTATTTATTTATTACAAGATTAAGCTTGAAAACACCTTGAAGTAGAAAAGTATAATTTAATATAGAAAATACAATTTAATACAAAATCTTAGAGCTGCCTATGCTATCCCTCATCAGTATTTCATTCATGCTGTGAGCCTAATTCCATGATGCTTTCCAGATAAGATAAATAAAATCCACTAATTATTTCATTTCTAATCAACATAAAATCCAACAAAACTAACTTATGAAGAATTTTATGCCTTTCATTTTTCATCTTAGATCCGACATGCGAATAACTTCTTTCTTACATATATTTCTTAATTCAATTGTGTAGTAGCTTATGTTAGAAATAATTTGTATATGTATATGTTTCAATGTTTGTTAGCCGTAGAAGATTATATTATTTAAAATATAATCAAGTTTTGTGTTATTTGTTTATTGAATTTTGAGATTTGAGAATTTTTTCTATATAAAAAGCAAACTAATAAATTTATAGTATTGAAGGGTCTTGTTTGGCATTATGACCATTGAAAAAAAAAAGTTAGACTCATTTTTTAAGAAGAGAGAAATAGACCAAGTTGATATTTCAGAGAGTAGAACACTTTGCAAATCTTCAAGGGTCGAAGATTAATGCATTAATGAATTTCCTAAGTCTTCTATTGTAGTTGAAAAAGATGTAATTGATGTAGAACAAGATCTCGGATTGCGTCAACCAATGTGGGAACATCCAGTTAATGAGCGGGATAACATTTGGTAGCTTACTTGATAAAAAGTCCATACCAAATCAATCTTAACAGTTATCCATTTTCCTTAGAATAGCATCCTAGACGTTTTCAATATTCTTGGTTTGCTTGATTTCCTTGGCTTGAGTATTCTACAACAAAAGATGCTGCATATTACCTACCATGTTATCTTTTTAACATGAAACCCAATGGGGGACCTGGTTGGGATGTGTTCACATTTACAGGATTTAGCAACTGGAAAAAAAGTTAACTTTGGGAAAGATTCACTACAAGAAAAACATCAATTACCTTGGGACAATTCCCTAGCTAAAATTGTAAAATCCCTGGGTAATATTCATTAGCAAGGGATTTCCCAGGGATTAACATCCCTGGGTAATAGCCTCGTGGGTAATAATTTACCCAGGGAATTTATAATCCCTTGCTAAATAGCAAAAAAATTCAGTGGGTAACTAATAAATTCCCTGGGTAATTAATGTTAATCAATTTATCAAAGACAAGGAATTTGCTTCGAAATATTTTTTGGGAAATCTCTGGATAATTTAAGTTAATTGGTTCATCATAGACAAGGAATTTGCTTTGAAACCTTTCCTGGGAAGTCCCTAGGTAATGTTAGCAAGGGATTTTTGATAGGTAATCCGTTTGCTAAATTTTTCAAAAATTGAAATAGTTAGTCCCCGGTAATCCCACTGGGAATATTTACTAGGGATTATGTCCTGGGTAAGTCGTTAGTATTTAAATGTGGCAGTCATGAATCATACCTTTGGTAATTCCTTGCTAAATATACTTAGGGATTACTTCCTGGGTAATCCTTCGGTAATAAAATTTGAAAAATATGATTATTCCCTGGGTAATCCCTTGCTAATATAAAACAAAGTTTTAATTATTTATTTTAAATTATATTATAAATTATAATACAAAAAACCTGTATTAAATCATTCATTTAGAATAATCAATAAATTTTACTGCAATATCCTAAAAATAACAATTGCAATCTATCATAACCAAGTATGATAGATTATATTAAACATTGTCAAAGACATTAAAAAACAACACAATTCATATTCAAAATAGCTTCAAGCACATATAGCTAATATAAGTGGCAAGTACTAAAACTCAAAAGTATCACAAGCAAGCAACAAATACGAGAAATATGTCACAAGATAAAAACATTAACTACTAAGTTGGTGGAGTAGGATCAACATCTTCATCATGACCTGATTGATTAATTTGAGAAGGTGCTTGATTCTGAGATATAAGTAATTGTAGCATCCTCCCCATTTCAACCACCTCTTGTCGAGTTTCTTTAAGCTCTTGGAGAGTTTCTTGACACTCTTGTTGATGCCGCTCTTCTTGGATTTGTAGTTGATTACGGACATAGGCATCTTATTTTATCACCATCCATTAAATCTCGGTTGATCACAAGCATATTGGATGAATGGCTCTACCCCAACCATAAATTCAGGGTTAATGAATCTATGTCCGTGTGTAAGTCTATTATACATCCACTCCTGATCAGTTCTCATTTATATTCTGATAACATAAAACAATAATAGGCTCACATGAATACTATTGAAAATATATATTTTAAGAGTTAAATAAAATTGCAAATTCAAAATAAGTCTACTGAAAAATTTTTCAAAATTCAAGAATGGGAGAGAAGACCCAGATGATCCTACCTCTCAAACACGTGTACTCGTGAATTGAGTTTGAAATAGAGGAATGATGACGAATTTCGCCAGCGAGTTAGTAGCTGAGAAGGGATGACCCGGTTCCAAATATAATAAGCTACTTAAATTCCTAGAAAGCACATATTCAACAATGGTTAGCCTTTAAATCAAAATTACAAACAACTATTAAAAATATAACGTCAAATCAAATATAGGACACAATATGTTAATTGTTCAGATTACAGCACAAACAAAAATCTTAATTTGGAACAAATTAAGTTTTTGACATCGAGAGATCTTTTTCTAAATCTTTGAATTAAATGAATATATATATACGGAAAACAATTGCTCAATTGTGACTAAACTTCCCAAAACCCTCCCGCTTTCATAATCTCGACAAATTCTCCGTTGTTTAACTCCCTTTACCCCACCTGGCTCACTTCAAACGGGTCCATGCTGCGGAAATCCCATTTTGGCTCCGAAAATGGCGGGAGCGAAGCCGCCAATCACATCACGTTCAACCTTTGCATTGCTTTGGCTTAACGTTTAAATATTTACTAATACGCGCATAATTATCATATCTACTTCCCATCTCCGCTAATGCCGTTTTATACGATAACTATCGCTATTAATCGCAATTCCTCGTGCTCGCGGTGAAACGCCACCCTTTTTCGCTGATCTCAATCACTTAAGAAAGCGGCACGTGGCAAAGCAAGAAGAAGAAGGTATAACGCAGAGAATTAACGATTTTGATAAAATTTACGACGGTAACATAATTCTCCGAACACCCGCTCGCTCATCACCAACGCTTCTACCAATCGCTACGGCGAACTTTTTCCTGATACGTAAGAATGTACCGCCGCGAATTCACACCATAACAACTGTAGTTAACCCTCCGGCTTTATTAACCACTGCCGCCCTCATCATCCTCCTCCTCCTCCTCCTCCTCCTCGGCCCTCCTTCCTACTAGACAACCACTGACCGAAAAGCGACGTTAACCTTCTTTCCTTATCTTATTCACCGCAATCACGCTAAATGTTAAACTATTCGCTTAGTCGAAATGCTCCTGCCAACGCAGTGAGGATTCTTCCGCGACGACGCAAAGCACCTGCCGGAGTACTTCGGACTGGCAGTAGTTAGTTAAATCTTTTCAATGATTTCGCGACGCGTGGCGATTCTCTGTATATAAGACGTGAACATCCCCAAGACGGCTGAGACATTTACCACTGGTACTGCTACTCATTTAAGAACACACAAACAGACAACTATTTCATGCCCGCTTAACCATCGCATTCCCTGCTGTCTCGACTCACGACATGGCCCCAAATAGTCGCTTACGAATGTGTTGCTTTTAACCTTTACCCGCCAGACAATACAAGTAGTTCGTTGACAAGACAGCATGAATCACAAGCGAAGATTCTGAACGCATGTATACTTTGCTTGTGTTATAATGGCGTCGAGTCGCGAGCGTCCAAAACCGAGCGACAAATGTTGTAAACGCTAGAATCTTATAAATAAAACGAAATGTTTTATTTCGATCATAATCTCGGAATTTAACATGTATTCCAAGAAACAAACAACGCTGGGAACAAAAGAACGCCATCATCAGAAATAACAGAAAATAATGTGAATACGTTTAAATGTGTTTTGGTTAACCAAGCAATAAAAGTTTACTCTTTAAACAACGACAACCAGAAATAATGTAAAAGCTTAAACACTACTCGTGTTTACTCTTTTAAACAACGACAACCAGAGCTTAAAATATCAAAAAGACGTTTAAACAAAATGAATTCGTGATGCACTCCATCTTCAACGCTGACGTCAGCTGAAAAGATTCAATTTAAAAACAATAACATAATATTTAAATGACATGTACTTTGGGGCTAAACACCAACGTTTTTAAACACTATATTGCATCTAAACATAAAAGCTCGACGCTTACACAGAGACTCATATGTCGAGTTTCATGGGTACTTTCATTCAACGATTTACAATACTGCCTTCCTCATGATGTTTATTATACTTCCGCCTTGGACGGAGTGAAAATACTCTACCAACTACATCACGCCTAGTCTAACCCCATGACAATAACCCGCACTTTTTGTTCGGGCTTCCGCCGTTTCTTTACATCTTCTACTTCTTCTTCTTCGCCTTTCTTTCGTTTTCATTTCATTCATTGTGGCTATTCGTCAATTTGATATATTATGGAGTTTTATGTATTGCTAGATTCAACTTAAAGAAATACACATCTACTTCGCACTTTTAGCCATAATATGAACACAAGTCTCAAGCTTGTCAGGTTAAGTTCATCACACCAATGGATATAAAACGTCATCAATCGAAAACGACCGCCGACTTCCAGCGACGCACAATGCCGCCCATTCCATTCTAAACGGGTTGAAGCCGATTCGTCACGGTATGTAAAACGCGCCATCACGTATCTCAAATGAAACGAGGTTTACCTGTCAGAAGTTCCTTTCTTTTAATTATTCCACTGTCTGTCATTATTATTTAAATACGTCCTAACGTGTTACCACATACTAGTCCTTACGTTATTAGTTAATCGCTTAAGTATTTAATTCCCACTTAACTATTGTCATTATCGCTAAACATTATACCTCCGCTAACATATCGATTCTTTCATCTGACCGGCTGCCGTTGTGAATTCGCATTCTCATGAGCTCCCATTCATCCCCACGCGATCTCCGGCGCGCTGGACGCCTTCCTTCCTCGCCGATCATTCCTACGTCATTACGGATATCGGACAACGCTTTCACCTGGGTGGTTTTAACATTTCGTGGACGATTTCCTCAAATCACGTAATTAAAAGCTGAATTTTCACTCAACCATAAAGAACGAAAAACATCTAAAGGATCAAAGTGAATGTATACCGGCCGACGGTCGCTGTCAAGGCCTTCTCATTTATCAAAGAGTATAACAAAACATTTCTCGTAATCAAGACAATCAACCCGTCACACACTTGCGCTGTGGCATAGTTCCACACATCCGAAAGCCGCCCAAAACCGGTTAGCGCACGAAAGATTTGCCTGGCCGACCGGCCCCTCGCATAAGGCCATCGACATTCGTAGTGACACGCTGGCGGGGAATGGTGTCCACATACCATACAAGGTGCTTTGGTTGGGAAAAGCATACGCCTCGTGGTCCCTCGACGGCACGACATCTCCAGCCTACGAACGTCATGTAGGCGGATAAGGCGGCCGAGACAACCTTGGGCAGCTGGCTGCGACGCGAGAGTATTTTACATCGCTTTTAAACGCATTCTTTCTTTCGCCGCTGCTATCAGGATTCAAGAGGCTTGGCAGTCAGCCGCTGCTTCTCTACTGGCACTCCACCTCCTGCGGAAAATATCAGCAGACACTGTATCAGCGCCACACAGTGGAAAGACGGTAATTGAATGGTTTTTCCACGCCGCTTCCTGTGATAATGATAACTAATCACGCCAATCGACTCGTTCATATTTCTCCGTTAGCGATTTTTAATGAAAGCGAGATTATCACGCAGAGCACCACCTTCGCTCTTACGCGCCCAAGTGGCCTCGCGAAGAATTGGCGAGGAGTCTTCCCTTCTACCATTAATGCAGTACTATCTTCGGCGACATCTGAGGCCACTCACGAAAAGCCAACGCCGACTCGTGGCCGCATCGGCAGGAGGCCGGGTTCATACGCTCGCGATCATGCCGGCATCCACCTTACTAAAGATTCTCGACGACACCGAACGAACCGCGGCGCCATATCACCCTCAAGTTCATCAACGTCGATTAACAACCTGATACGGCACATCGTCGACCATCTCGCTCGGAGCCGATACCGTAATGTAGACGATTCGAACGCCGCGAGTCGCTCAATGTTTGGATCATGGTGCTCGGCTATTTACCCGCCGATTTAAAACCTGCCGACTCCATAAGGTCTCATGCGAACGCTGGGTTTACACTACCATTGGGGCAGACAGCCCTTTAAACATTCTCAATCTTGCTTTATTACACTTCGTCTGGATTTTAAATATTAATCACTCGTTTAAATAATTACAATAACGCTTAAACACGTCGATTTAACTATTTAACCATCACCGCCTTTGCTAACACTTTGCCCGCTGTGTTCGAAGTCGATGCGCATATGTAACCGCGAGCAAGCCGCAATTAAACGGGAGAGCTACTTACGCCTTTATTATACATTCGGGTTAGAGATCATCGTCAAGCATACCGAAAGTTCGCAGTTGTCATCGCCGACGATCAAGCACGGGCTTATCACCAACGACTAACTTCCGGATCTCGCCATCAACTGCTCACGCCGGCGCGCAAGTTTGGCCAGATCCTCGCGAACATGCTCGCGCAAAGAATAACGCAGATGACACCAACGTATATCGACGGTTTAGCGTACTTCACCGTCGACAATTACAAACCTGGCTACGCGGAAGCTATATTCCCCATAAATTCAGACGCACGACAGCGCCTTCAGACGGAATCGCGAAATTTTCTGCTTGGCGATCGCCCGCGATTGTAAGGCAAACGGGCGCCCGGGATTTAAAGAGATCGAGTCGCAAAGTTGCTGACGTCCGCTGAAGCTATATCATAGCTCACGCTAAGGATCCGGCCGCCAACGACGATCTGCGAATGGAATCGCGCCGCCGACAGCATTGTTAATAAACCGATTTACTTATTGTGGAAACATCAAGGTATCACGGAACCTTCCACATTTAAACTCTTACTTTACAAACGAATTTAACGATGACAGCTGCATATCATATTTTAAACTGACACAAACAGACCTTTTAAATATTTCAAATCGGATGCTTAAACAACGAGCGCATTTATTTAAACGTAGATGTTATTTTAAACTAAGACACCAGATTAAATATTTAAACTCGACGCTAAACGATATATAAGATATTTAAACAACGAAATAAACGTATACAATTACAACGTAAATTAAACAAATTAAATAAAACCGAACGGAATTTAACCCGCTTTTACAATTCAAAACAAACAAAATTTACATTAAGAGAAAAGTTGCTTAATTTAAACAATGAATCAATTTGTCCAGATTATATTCAAAATTGACACGACATACAGATACTTATTCAAAACAAAATTTAACCCACAGATTATTTCACATGCTGACACCGGCCGCCCTCCTTACGCGAATATACCGACCGAGGTAAGAACGGGCCCCGTCTGCTGAGCAGTCAGAACTTCACCTCTACGCATCGGCCGATAAACGCATGACGACCGCAATCGACGCCTTGTTTTTTCGCGGGGTTTCGCCATGCCGCGACGCAGCCGGTATTTCGTTGCCGCCACTCGCTGAACCCATATCGACACAAAGCCGGTCAGACCCGCCGAGATACGTGTCGAGATTAGAATACCGATTAAATACCAAATGATATTAATTCCGACATACCAAAGAACTGGCGTCCAATTCGCCCTTATCGTATTCCCATACGGTTATCAATGCATGGTTCTTGTTTATCATCGTCTGCCAGACGCCCATACTACGGCTATCTGGCGATTATCGGAGGACGACACTCAACTTCACGCAGTCGCGCATGATCCCCCGATCATACCCATAATCGCGGCCGCCGCGGCGCCGCCCCGCTGACATAAACAGCCGCTAAAGCCGGCTCGCCACGGAGCGGCTACCAGTGATACGGGTTTCGTCACCGACTAGATGATGACACAAAATATTCATCACATCATCGACCATCTCCTTCCCTGCTACAAATAAGTATATAACTGGTCACAAGTGGTGCCTGACAACACATTCTTCCATTACCCATAAACAACCGGCGTTAAACGACAATGTATATAATACAAGTCTATATCAGAAGTATTTAAACGATATTATCAATCGTTAAGAAATGACATTATATATAATTTCAATCCATAAGTTAGAAAACTTAAACGAGCAACTTATAGACGTATTAAACACCATCAGAAATCAGCTTAAACACTATAAGAAACCCTTTTAAACAATAACATAAAACGTTACACTTTACCTCCGTCCATGTAGCTAGCTCGCAGGAAGATCCCTCATCAACTCGTCAGACGATAAGACGACTCAGCTAACCCATTTCTTCTTCTTCGAATAAAAGCTCGAGCCGTCCTGGCCCAATTTCTTTCGATCGCTACGATCATCTCTCCTCGCCGGGCTTTGGCCTCGGGTCTTCATCAAGATCTTCCTTCGACGCTGGATCTACGGCGACAAAGATCAACCCGCAGACACATCCTTACATGGTTGTTCCTTGGCTGATCGTCTGCCTGTCATGCAGATCTGCTCTGCCGCCACTTTCACCAAGAATCTCGATTCAACGATCTTCTCAACCGCGCCACGATAATGCGATCATCGAGACACACCCTTAACTTATTCTCGATCTTCGTGGATCATATGTCATCTTTGTCCCGGGTCATCTCTAAGAAATGGCCCACTCGTCGACGATTTCATCGAGAGGAGAGTCAACTATTTTCCAACACGCAGAATCGGCCACATCATCTATGGCCCTCCACCGCCACGTCCACGCCATCAATCTCGGCTGACCAAGAATGCAAGATCTACCGTCAGGTGCGTCGCATTGCTTCATCGTCACCGCCGCGGCATGGCAGGGCAGAGTGATTGCTCTCCTTTCGCAAGTCTCGAATCGCCGCGCTGAAAACGGCCTTCCCCGACGACGCCGCGCTGCCAAATTCACGCCCGCCTCGTCCCCGGCTCGGGTCTCGGTGAATGGGCGAACTTTGGCCGCGAACGCCCTTCCAACTGCCCACATCGAGCGGCATGTTCGAGGAAACCTCTATTATCAATATCTCGGTACGCTCGACAAGAGTCTGGAAGGGACATCTTCGCCTAACGTCACCGTGCAGGCCGCTACTTGGCCGGAGTAAATGCCACTGGGTGTGGGACTGCCGTGCCGCAGAAAGGTCAGTAATCACGCAGGGAGGGCTTTCTGCTGGCGATAACGACGCAAGGCGCGCGGGCTGAAGAGAGAACTCGCTCGCCACAAGGCATCGAGCAGAGTGGCCGCCTCCTCATCCCCTTTTCCGAGCAAGTGCTTTGCCCGGAAAGGTAAATTCGGCATCCATCCGCTCTACCGGGCCTAACAAATATTTCTTTCTTCAAAGATTCGGAACCACCTCCTGAACTAATATACGAAACTAAACAATTTCTTACTGACTCATTCATTTTAAAACTATAAAAACTATATTTAAACGTAGTGTTTATATATTTAAACGTTATGTAATATAATTAAACTGGGATAATTAAAATATTTAAACCCCAGTATGAATAATAGTTAAACTAGAAAATACTAAAGCTTAAACGCTAAATAAAACGTTTAAACATTAACGACTTTCTAGCTAAACATCGTCCACGATTTATTACCTCTTTTCCATCGAGCGACGACAGTTCTCGCTGCTGACCGTCACGCTGCCTTGCTAGTACTTTCACCAGAAGACAACATCCTCGGGACTCCGAAACCGATTCTTCCCTGCTCCGGCCACTGAGAAAACTGCGACGTTAGCTGACCCAGCAACCCTTTAACTGTACTCTGGCTGGGTCTCTTCCCTACAGATCTATCTCGCAGAGACCGGCGTCAGCTGAATATCCTCCATAAGCCACCTCAGGCGTCAGCCGCGCCTACGCCAGACGCGCCTCTACCGGTCGGATCATCGACGAATCAACGATCCGGGCCTCGGAATCGAGCATACGATGATTCTGAAAGAGGACTCGTCCCTACGAGCAGACACCATCAAGCAGTTCGACAAAATTATCTTTCTTCTCCCTCCGTCGAACAAGTCGCACTGCGAGCGACCTCGACTGTAGCCTCAGAGGCCTCGACAGACACCGCCTTCAACGTCGACCCCGCTTTTCTTCTTCTCGAAGACCATCGCGCCGCCATCGCAACGCAGCATCAAGAATCGAGGGCCACATCTCGAGTATTCGAACTCAAGCAGTGCTTTCTCCCGATCCCGAATTTATCGTGCCACACCATCGCATCTTTCGCAGAGAATCCATGACAGTGCTCTCGTATACTGGCCCACCAAACAAGCCGCAAACTGTCCTTCGAATAACTCTCCCAAGTCACTGCGAGGTACTACAAGTTAACTTTCAATTCACCGCGTCTGCCACACCGCCACAACAAGAACGCCCATTAACCAGGCCGACCGCCATAATCACAGCCCGCAACAATAACAACACATCTCAACACGCAGATCGACAAAAGCTTTTGCTGAAATATAAGTTTTAAATCGAGAACCTCAGCTTATTAAAATGTGATATAAAATGCTAAATGCAGACTCCATTTTGTCTAAACACATTTGACGAGAATACTTTAAATGCAGATAAATAAACGTTAAACTGTAGAATACTCTCATTTCTTAAACGCCAACCTCATTCAGAAATCCGCAACCATATCAAATCGAAACTTAAACGTACATTATAAATATTACATCAACTCATAACAATCGAAAAACTATTTTCGAGCAACAGATACATACGAAAACGCAAAACAAAACAAAAACCCTACCGAGAAATCTCCCTCGCAGCAGACTAACAAAAACCCCTAAAATAGAAACTCCCCTCGCAGACTTCAATATCTTCCAACAAAAACAGTGAAGTACAAAACAAAACCTAAAAATCTTTCTTTCAGTAATGTATCGCTAACATAAAAACCATACTCAATACCTTGGGATCGAGAACTCGACGTGAAAACGCTAACCAATACAGCTGACTTCTCCTTCGAGATACGCGAAAGGAGTTAAAACGTTCACGAAACGCTAATTACAGAGTCACGCAGACAGATCAACTTCGAGATGCAAACTTCTAAAATCGAAAGTCTCAAGACGCGAGTCGGTAAAAGAATTAAACTATCTAATAAATTGCCTCCTAAGCATCTCTACTGAAACCGCCCACTTCCTCCTCAAATCGACGACTACTGCAGCCCACGACTCCCCACGCAAGTGCATTTTCGTCCAAAAATTAAACTCATCCGCTCACATCCGTTACAGTGCGTTCGCGATGAAAACATGCACTTTAAGCGATGGTATGTGATCATAAAACTAATCGTGCTTTTTGGGCAGAATTTTACAAACTTAAAGCTATGGCAATTTCCACTATATATATATATGCATATATTTTTTTAATAGAAAAATTATACATTAATATAATTTTAATGAAATTATAGTATAACATATTATAATTTTATAATATAAAATATTAATCAAAGGTGTTCATTAAATAAAATTTTAATGAAATTATTTTTCTTAAAGCTTTTAAATTAGTTAAGAGATTTAATATATAAAAAAACATATAATAACTTGAGGGAACCATTTGCACCATTTAGTTAATATTTCCATTTCCTTTCACATCTTTAAGTGCAAGGATATGTTGTTCCTGTATAGTGAAGTATGGCAAGAATCTTGTTTCAACCAATCATGGAGCATAGAATAGTCCACTGGAGGGAGCCCACCTGCACTGTGCAACACCTTTATAGTTATGATTGAATGACATGTTGTGTCATTAACATTGTTCATCCTAAAGGTTTATGGATTGTGTCACCACACAGGACTTCTTGTATTCTGGGGACAGATGCATGTAGAATACAGGTATAACTCTTTAATAGAGTGGAAACTATAATACAAACACATAGGTTTTTTAAATCATAGGGCTGTTTAACTAAATGGGCACATCAATTGGATAGATATGGAAGCTTTGCTTTTTATTCAATCTTCTTAGGCTCTTAGTAGTTTTGCTAAAAGCCAAACCATGAACAAGTGCTACACTTAAAATGTCACTTAAAACTTGTGATGATAATGCACATTCATTTTCAACAACTTTATGGACCAAAAATGAATAGTCATTGTCCAGCCACTTCATTCCTCAAATATGAGAAACCACCTGTCTTGGAACTTCTTTAATGGCAGAAACTTGTATATGGGATAAGTATCACTTTTGGAATAGCATTTGATCTGTTTTTAGTGATACTAGTTTCAAAGTCCTTTTGATTGCCTTCAAGGAAAAAGCAAAAGAATAACTATTTCATTATCATTTTCTGCAATTGTTTTATTGACTAAGAGAAAACCTTTTTCATATCAACTTAATTTTTGCAAGACCTTGCTGAAGTTACCATGGCCCTCTCCTCTGGTTCCTTGATCCATGATGTTTATCCTTGTAACATAATTTGCAGGTTTTTTTCTGATCGAATATTTCACAAAGTTTATGTTTTCAATCTTGATGGCTTTAATAGTTTTATCTCACTCATATCTCAATATTATCTCTAACAATAAAAAATCTATGAAAAGATCACATGGCATTAAACTACAAGAACAATGAGTTGAATCTAAACTTAAAATATAGAGACATCCTATCATGATTGTTAAATTTACATTTAACAACATTATCCATTTATCTATAGTACTTAATAAGATCGAATAATACATAACAATCCCGAAGCACAATAACTAACACTAATGCTACACACGACCCCTACAAATAACATCATTATGTTATGATATATCTAAAAGCTGTTATAAACCGTCTCTAGTTTTTAAAATACTAAGGACAATACTTATAAAATTTATTTTATATATACAAACAACAAGAAAGTGTGACAAAATAATGGTTTATACATAATTAATCTCTACAGTCAAGAAATGATGCCCATAATCAATTCCTTCTTTCAATAAAAGTAACATATATACATCAATAAATAATGGATGTTCCCAGATTATACACCAGTCTAAAGTTAACAGTAACAAAATCTCTCATTGAATAATGCGGTGTTAGAATGGTGAATTAGATATGTGTTCTACATTAGTCAATATGTAAAATGCTACAAAAATTCAACTGAAAAAGTAACAACATCTTCAACTTAAGCCAAAGAAAAAGCACCCAGAATGTGCCTTATTCATACTAGCATTTGTTTCATTCTATGATGTTATCACTAGTATTCTATTCTAATGAGAGCTGAATCAATGCTGATGCCAGGAAACAATTGCAGACAAACAACAAGCAAGTGTGACAAAATATAATAGAGTCTCTAACAATACAAAATCTATGAAGAGATCACATGGCATTAAACTACAAGAACAATGAGTTGAATCTAAACAGTCATAACATCAAACACTTGATGTGCAAGAGAAGCTCACCAACAAGCCCACACTCCGACAATGCATGATGAAGCACTTGGCAACCTCGAGAGAGAGAGAGAAGGAGATCAACCAAACTTGGAAATATTTTATTAGTACTGCAAAAAAGAACCCGTATGAGATTTCTCTTTCTTAATTTCTATGTTACTTTGTATTCTCTGTGTGGGTTATATTTTAATCAATTGTGTTTAGCCATCTTTATTAAAAATAAATAAATTTTGGTGAAAGAGATTTATTTTTTTTTTTTTGGCAAAGTTCATGATCCTTGAGGTGAGGTTCGAACACATGGATTTCAAGAAAACAATGGGTTAAAGAAACCGCTGCTGAACTCTAATTATAAGATAAGCCTAAAGTTGTTTCATATGGTTTTGGATTAAAAATAGTTAAATAAATATTTGAGAATATGATTGAAAGACCACCATTTGATGATGCTTGTCACATTGCTCAACATGAATCCAAGACATATAATTAATAAGAACACAACATATTGTTGATCTAAATCAACAAGAAAAAGAAATACAAGAACTAGAATCAGTAAAACAACAAAACAACAGATAACAAGATCACAAGAACAATCTTTTAAGGGAAAAAAAGTTTGAATTCAGTATCAAAACATGACAGGCTGTGTAGGACAAGGGAGTTGCCATGGCTTCAAAAGAGGGTTAGGAATTTTCTGTATATCCATCATCATCCCACCGAACTCCCGCACGAACTCAAGAACGGAATTCATTTATTTTAGCCTTTCAGTCAAATCCATAAACTCACCGAACTGAGTTCAGCTAATCATTTATATTTATTCATTTAACTCTGAGACCAAAAGTCACCAAAAAAAAACTTTATTAAAAATTTAGAACATTCCTTGCTCTATTCTCTATACATTCATTTTGTGAAATTAAAAAAAAAGCAAGCAAATAAAAATGTTTTATAAAGACATAAATAAACATAAAAATTACGGGAGCATATCAGCAAGCAATGACTTAGAATCCAAATATAACAAATCCAAAAAGTTATATTTGTGAAACCTAGTTACAAATCAATAAGGTTTTTCGAACCAAAAACAAGTCAAATATAGATTTCAGGCAAGTAAATTCAAGACACATAATTTATAAAAAATTTAATCGTGAAACCTCAAGAGTTCATTATATTTTGCATAGGTTTGTGCATGCTCAATTTCTTATTCGCACAAACACAATTAGGCATTTAGATATCAGACAACCCACCAATCAAGCCAACCTCGTTAAAAATCAATAAGGTTCTTCAAACCAAAAACAATCCATCAACAAAAAACACATCCAGATCACGAATATTTCAAAACAAATTCATCAAATTTAGTAAAAAAACTGACAAATCAAAATATCCAAGATCTCGATCAATCAAGACCTTAATATGCATCAATAAAGCATCGGATCAAATACCCCAACAACTGAACAAAATTCAAAGAAGAGAAAGGAATATAAACAAATTAGAGAGATGATCAGAAGGGAACATACCGCTGGGAATCAAATCCTCTTGAATCGTCTCAAAGTTGAACCCGGAGATCCTGATCTCATCTCCTGCGATCGGCGCCGTATTGAAGGGATCAGCGATTGGATTAAGGTGTGGCGGTGGGATTAGGGATAGAGTCAAAGATGGATTCCGAGATGGTGGAGACCGCTGGGTATGGGGACCAGATTTGGGGTTTTTATGATGGAGGGTTAGGGTTTAGGGTGAGGATGGAGGAGAGGGTTGGTGCTGGGGATGATGGGCTCTTTCATTATGGATGAGGTTTGTTTGATGGAGGGCTCCCTGCCGTCTAATTAGTCTGGTGAACGGTTGGATAGGGCCATGTCTTTTTTTATTTATTTTTATTTGTTTTTCTAACATTAGTTCATAAATTTTTGGTGTTGGTTTTAGTTTAAATATTTATTTTAAATTTCTATAATAATATTTTATCATAAAATTTTAAAATTAAATCAATTTAAAATACTAGAGTTTTAAAATAAATATCTTTAAATAATTAACACATATCCATAAAAACATTAAAAAAATGGGAATTTTTTTTATTTTGCCATAGATTTACTATAAATATCACTTATATGTAAAAATATGATTGAACATAAAATAATAAATAATGAAAACATCATTCCACAAACATCATTTTACAAAAAATATAATTATTATTCATATAAATTATTATTAAATTCATATTATTAATCTGTACATAATACTGATATATATATATATATTAAAATAATAATTATTATTATTTGTTATCTAAATATAATGCACCAAATAGGTGTGTATTTTACAAAAAAAAAAAAATTAATTCACAAATAAAGAATGACCACATAAATTCATTTGCATATTTTATAAAAAAACATACAATAAATTTAAAAATAGGCTAATTTTTTTTTTTAAAAAAAAAAAACTCAATGTTATGAATTTTATATGGTATTTTTCTATATATTCATATTTTTATTTTGGTTGGTTCCATCATTATGTTGCTATTTGGACTAATACAACTGCTCATTACTCAAGATTTTACATTTGATTAAGAAACTAAAGCCAAAGTTAGTTGTGTTGATCCATAACACTGTTCTTTTTTAGGCACAAAAAAAATTGCTTGGATGAGTTAATTTGAAGTTGATCTTTGCTAATTAGGAAGTATTTTCCATTATCATACATAATACATGTTTTGGGGTCCCTTTGAACGAAGTCAGAGCAGCAATTGTTAGGTACTAATCCAACAAAATCAAGGTCTTATTCGGATGTGATCTTCACTATTGCCTTGTCAAAGCAGAGATGTAATGCCAAATATGCTGGGCTATGAAGGGTGTTTAATTTATCATATTATTATTAATAAATATATATCTTTACAAGTCTTTATAAAAGATGGTGCTCAATTATCTTTTAGAAAACAATTATCAAGATTAAAGCTTGGGATATTATAAAATTAAAAATGTAATCTTCCTAGCAATTGTTGGCATTAATTTAGTTAAATGCTAATTAAAAAGTGCATTTATTTATTTATTTATTTTCTTTTGATTTCAACAAAATCATACTATAAAATTATGTCATAATGAAGTTAATACAATTAATAATAAAATTTTTAAATTCAATAACAAATCTTAAAAAAAAGCAATTTAATACACTTCTAAAATAATCAAGTTAATTTATATTTACCTAAATATTAGCTTTGAACTAAACATGATGACTATTGTCCCTTGCTAATCCCTGCCTAATGTTTAAAATCAACAATTTTACCTACGGAAATTAATCTCTTGCTAAATAAAAATTCTAAAAAATAAAATACCCAGGGATTAGCTACGGACAAATAATAACAACTATTTTTTCTAGCTAATCCCTAGGTAATGTTAAAGCTATTTAGTTTACCCAGGGATTAGCTAGGGACAAATAACAACGAACATTTTACCTAGCTAATCCCTGGGTAATGTTAAAATTGTTTAATTTTACCCAGGGATTAGCTAGTGTATAGATACCAACAGATAATTTTCGATAGTAATTCATTGCTAAATATTACCCGCGTAATTCCCGCGATATTTAGCAATGGAATAGCTTGGGAAAGTTTTGCCCTTGCTAATTCCCTAGGTATTGCCCTGTGTAATCCCTGGGCAATGTTTTTAACCTTTGTATCTAATCATTCCATTCTATTCCCTATCTATTCCCTAGCTAATTAGCTAGGAAAATGTTTCTTAGGTAATTTTCGTTGGTAATTAATAATTTTCTTGTAGTGATTGTGCCTTTTCTTAATCATATTGGAGATGATCTTTGTTCACCACACAATAATTCTGTTAGATCTTGTGATGAATTTAAAAAGCAATCTGGGCATATTGACAAAGTAACAACAAGCAAAGCTGAGAGAATTTTGAATAATCGACTACGAGTAAAGACTTCTATATGATGTTCGATGGTTTACATTTCAAGCTTGTGCTTTTAGAGGTCATGATGAGACACTAGATTCAAAGAATCGTGGAAGCTTTCTTGAGTTGATTGAACTAATGGCTTCTTACAATGATCAAGTTAATAAAGTTGTATTGGAACATGCTCCAAAATCAGCTAAGTATGTTTCACATTTAATTCAAAAGGAGATTTTGCATATTCTCGCAAATAAGGTGTGGAACAAGATTCGAGAAGATATTAGAGAGTCAAAATTTTATATTATTGTTAATGAGGCACATGATGAATCCAAGAAAGAACAAATGGCTCTTATATTGAGATTTGTTGATGAAAGTGGTATTATTAGAGAGTGCTTCTTTGATATTTCTGATGTTAAGGATACATCTGCATTAGCTCTTAAGAATAACATATGTTCTATTCTTTCTCGTCATACCTTTGGTGTTCAAAACATTCGTGGTCAAGGTTACGATGGAGCTAGCAACATGCGTGGAGAGTGGAAAGGATTGCAAGCATTATTTCTGAATGACTATCCTTCTGCTTATTATGTGCAATGTTTAGCTCATCGACTACAATTGGCTCTAGTTGTTGCATCAAGAGAGGTACATTCTATTCATGAGTTTTTCAATAATTTGAGTTTCATTATAAATTCTGTTGATGCTTTATGTAAATGTTGTGAAGAATTGCAAATTGCCCAAGCAACTAAAATTGCAAGCATGCTAACTAGTGATGAGGTTGTGACTGGGAAAGGTGCCAATCAAATTGGCACTTAAAAAGAGCAGGTGATACTCGTTGGGGTTCTCATTTTTATTCTATATGCAGCCTTACAAGAATGTATGATGCCACTTGTTGTGTGCTTGAAAATATTGAAAAAGATGGATCTACTTTTTCTCAAAGAGGGGATGCTAGTGTTGCTTTGAAGATAATTCAATCATTTTCATTTTCATTTTGCACTTAATGAAAGAGGTCATAGGGATTACTGATATACTATGTCAAGCATTGCAAAAAAAAAAAAAAAATAATCTCAAGACATTTTGAATGCTATGCATTTGGTTTCAAGTAAAAAAATATTGATTCAAAAATTGAGAGAAGAAGGTTGGAATAGGTTGCTTGAGAATGTGTTATCATTTTGTGAAAAACATGATTTGAATGCTCCAGATTTAAGTTCTCAGTTTGGTGAACGTCGACGCCAACACCAACAAAGTCAAATCATGATAGAGCATCACTATCATTTTGACATATTTAATGAGGTCATTGATTTTCAGTTGCAGAAGCTAAATAGTAGATTAAATGTGCAAGCCATGGATCTTTTGACACTTAGCAGGATCCGAGGGAAATGTATGAATCTTTTAATATTGATAATATTTGCACTATTGCAGAAAAGTATTACCCTTTTGATTTTAGTGAGCAATAGATACCGAATTTGAATTTTTAATTGAAGCATTTTGAATATGAAATACAAAATGATGAGAAGCTGCAAAATCTATCTTCTTTGTCACAATTATGCACTATTTTGAAAGAGATTGAAAAATCGAAGACATATTAACTTCTTGACAGATTGATATGACTTGTTTTAACTCTTCCAGTTTCTGCAACAACTAGTGAGCGAGTATTTTCAGCTATGAAGATCATCAAAACAAGGCTACGAAACAAGATCGAATATGGCTTTCTTGTAGATAATTTAGTTGTCAACATCAAAAGAGAAATTGTAGAGACATTTAGTTCATATTCAAAGCTTGAAGATTTTGTGATGTTAAAAGAATGGCACTCACAATTTTAGATATATGATTTTTTTGTCCACCTATTTGATATATAATGTCATGAAATTTTTATTATTAATTGTTGAACTTTTTGGCCCCACCAAGATTTAGTAGCAAGATCCGCCACTGATGCTTTATGTTCTTTGGATTTTTTCAATTTTCATTATTGGTAAACTTATTTTTATTGATTAACATTAATCTCATTTTGAATTATCACTAGAATTTAGAGGTCTAAAGTAGGTAGTTTTAGTCATGATATTGCCAATACGATTTTCACTTTGAAGACAATTAAATTGGGCCACCTAAATGATTGAGGTTGGGCTTCAAAGTATAGTAGTAGATATTTTTGTATCTTATCAAACTATTAAATCTCAAGGCTACAATGGTCATTGAAATAGTTGAACGCATTTATGAAAAGTAAAGATATTTAGTTATTTAAACAAATAAATTTGTCTAGAAATTTGTCAAAGAAATTTGTCTGGCCTTGTTTGGATTAGTTTCTGCAAAGCCTAGAAGTGTTTTTTTTATAAGTTGAGCGTTTTTGGGCTAAAAAAAATTGTTTGGATTAGCTTGTTTATAGAAGCAGAAGCTGCAAAAAAAAAAACAAAACAAAAAACACTGTTTTTTTTAGAAGCTGTTCATGTGATGCTTTTGAAAAAAAGCACTTTTTAGAAGCTATTTGGGGTTACACAATTACTTAAATACTCTTATGAAATAAAGAAATGACCTAGGTTTTTAAGGTTTCTCTCTAAGCTTTTCATATCCCATCTAGTCTTCTCTACCTCCAAGATCTAAAGGTCCCCCTCCCATCCACTCCTGCCCCACCTCCGTGTGATAAATCCAAAATAATTGGATATTATAATAATTCAATGAATACCCATTTTAGTAATTTGTTACTGAAAAAGTCCTTCTATATATACACATCCAAACGACTTCACAAATATAAAAGTATTTTTGCAATAACATTTTTAACACAAAATACAAAGAAAACTTAAGTTCCTTTGAGATGCACTTTTTTAAGAAGTCCTTCTACTAAATTAAAAAGAAAATACTTTTTTAAAAAAAAAAAACCAATCCAAACAAGGATGCTTATGCTTAAGTTTCTTCATTATCTTGATTTTTGGGCTTGAACAGTTATATTCTTTTGGTGGTCAAAATAATGAGAGAATTGACCATTATTTCATAATTATCTCTATTGAGGGTTGGGAGTTCAATGACTATAAATTTGGCTTAATGAAGCCGAAATAAAATTTGATTTAATACTCATGCTAATTAACACTTTTATAGTATATTCTTTGGTAAAACTTTAAATGCTAACATAATATTTAGAAAGATACTTGACTAAAGCCATTAATGCTACTTATGTTGTTATGTAAACTATAGGTGGAACTTATGACTTTTCTGAACATGTCACTTTGTCTATAAATCAAGTGCAAATTCATTTCACAATTGTTGAAAGTTTAACAACTTCAAGTAGGACTTTCATCTTCAATTCTACATACAAAGCCTTGTCTCTGAAATTTTGTGATAGAAGTATATATTCGAGCTTAATATGAATGAATGATATATTATTATTAGGTTACAATAATATGGGACGAAGTCAAAGGCCTTTGGATGGACTTGTGAATAGGTATTGAGTTGCAAGTGGCTTTGCTAATGATTCAAAGAAGCAATACAAATTTTATAAAGACTATTAATAGCAAACACATTCAAAGCACATTAGAAGATCCAATTCAATTCATGATAAGAATATGCTGCAAAGCATTTTGTAGCAAAGCATCACCTGTACTACAAAGAGAGGGTAATAAGATTGCAAATCAAATCAACATATATAGAAAGTGTACGTGCAATTCAAGACTAGCGTCATGAGTACAATTAACCTTCCCAAAGAAAAAGTTGTAAATTAGAAATTATTTTTCATTTGAAATTATTAACAGAGTTAAATTTTGATGTAGAATAAATTAGTTGGTCTTTAGAGTTAAGAGAACCACTACCATATTAAGGCTAAGTTCTTTGGTGTTTTGATTTGGTTATTGTTAATCAAGAGTTAGAGACCAGGTTAGTTGTGTAATTAAATTGTGAGTTTAGCTCTCCATACCTACTACGATGGAAGAGAGCTTGATTTTAGATTTTATTCTTTGATCTTAATTATCAAATTGTTATTAGAGCCATATGGACAATAGTAGGAGGTGTATCCAAGCTAATGGTAAAATAAATCGTGGAATCACTAGGGTTTGCCAACCATCATGTCATACAGATTATTGATTATCAGGGCCAGTCTTAATCAAATGGGCCCTATGTAAAACTAAAATAATAATAATTTTTATTAAATAACAAATTATATAATAAAAATAAAAAATATTGCTAATCAATATATAAGATAAATCAAGGTTATATATTTGGAAAATAAAATAAAATAAAATCTTACCATATAATTTTGTTGATAAAATAATAATAATAAATAAAAATTTTGAATATAATCTTTATTAAAAAAAAATGAATTGTGTCGCCCAAGTCATGGGCCCAACCTTGATGACAAAGTAAAAATAATTTAATTTAATATTATCATGTAAGTAAAATATAATAATCTTATATGGCACATTCCTTATTCGCCTATGCCTAGGCTCAGCCTTTGTGATTAAAGTATAGATGTCCAACTATAGGAGATCTTAAGGGCTCTTTATCAATTGGGGCTCCTGGCCCTAAGCCAGGGAGTGAGATATCAAGAAAGCTTGGTTATCCCTAATACTACAGTGAGTGAAATTGAGGTCTAGTTCTTCATTAAGGTTTATCCCTACTTTTATGATCTGAGGATGTCGGAAGTTCAGAGGAGTTCACCGTCCGGGATCATATAACTATCATCTAAACTGCCTAAATTTAAAGATAATTTGAACATTGAATACTTGCTCAATTTGGTGTCTAAGGTAGAGAGATTTGCCAATGTAATGGGATCTTAAAGGAGAAGATAGTCAAGTTTGTGCCATATAAGATAAACAAAGGTGCTTTGGTCAAGCAGGAACAAAAAAGAAACGATCATGACAAAGGAAGCAAGCCATCTAAGCTTGAAAGAAGATAAAGCAAAAGTTATTCAAGAGGTTTTTGCCACATAACTACGGGCAACTTGTAACAATCTGGACTTTTGAAGGGCTAATTATCAAGCATGTAAGGACCTTTTTGCAAGTTTTTCGATGTTCAACGGTTTAGTTCTAAATTTATAGGGGCTTTTTAATAATGATTTTAGGATGAGGAGTTGGGGGGTAGTTTCAGTTGGAAAATGACAAAAAATATAAAAACTTGTGTGATGAGGCGACACTTCTACACAATTAACACTCCACAATTATTAATGCAAGTAGATACCTCATATCCCTTCATGTGTGATAACTTAGACTCTTGCATCACTCCATCCACGATCTCACCATGATTCTCACATCATTCTACCATCACCATCTCATAGCTTCATAATCTCCGTTCTTATCATTCTCAATTGTCTTTTTTTCTTTATAAATGGCTACAAGCACCGCCCAGAAGGGGTGTTAAAGGGATATGCATGTACGATGGTGCACAAATTACGGTGGCTTAATGATCTCTTAGGGATTTATCTTGTGGGATGGGCTAACATGCGAGGCAATTAGGGCCTCCTACGTGCACCTATGATAATATATATCAATAACCACAATCCCACAATAGTAAATTACTCTTGTCTTGTAACCCTAGAGGGGTGGAGAATACGACCCTTCCTACAGGAGACCCCATTTTAAAGTGGGTGAACAATACTGATATATTATTTCTGCAATATATTTACAATATGTTTACATAGTACAACAGCACAAGAGATTTGACCTTGCACCACTCACCCACCCTCCAAAATTTCTATCTTTCCCATTATTTCAATTTTAATCTAACCACAGAACTATTCACAAAGTGAATTGGTTTTCATCAGCTACTGTGCAAGCTTTAAATTTCCGAAATCGAACTGTCGCGGCTAGGTAGTGGTTGAGATTAAATTTGAGCTCAATGTTAAAATTTTGGACTTTTTTTTTGTAGGGATTGTACATGTAGGTTCTTGAGTATGTATAGTGGTAGAATGTATGTTTAGCTAGATAGGTGGAACATTATGGTATTCATGATCTTAAAGCAAAATTATCTATGAAAGAAATCTACGTGTTGTACTGTGATGAGTTGTTGGCACTATTATAGAAAGATAGGACTTTGGTGAGAGGTTTTATAAAGTCGATTAATGCTATTACTTTTGAATAGTAAAGTGGAATGCTCTCATAGTTCAGGTGTGTAATCAAGTTAAAGTTGGATTCCTTGCCATATTTGTTTTGATGAATTATCATTTCATTTTCAATGATATGTGCGATGCATTCCTAAAGTATGCTCTTTATGTTCTCTTTTGACACTATTGGTATTTACTTTGGAAAAATGGTTGTCAAACACCTTTTGCTCGTATGATCATGCTTTTGGTAATTTTGTGAATGTGATTTTACTAGTATTCATGGAATTGAATGATTTATCTAATACAATTGATTTAGCAAAGTGTGGTTAATGTGGGACATTGAACCATGAATTTTTGTGGTTAAACTTTTAAATGTGAAAAAGTTGGTTTGAGGTATTCATATATATATATATATATATATATATGTATGTATGTATATATATATATATATATATATTTGATTTCATTTTAATAATGGTGATCGAGGGTCTTAGCCCTAGTGTATTTGTGCTTTTGGCATTCCTTGATATGAAAATAATTTTTATTTATGAAATACAAATGCTTGTCCGGGATGTGTTCATTTTGATATGTTTGAAACTTGAATTCCCTGAACACTATTGTGACTCTTGATGTTGTTAACCTTGTAAGATTATGTTATGGGCTTCGGCTCTATTCTGTGCTTATGTTTTGATGGTGATGAGGTTGTAACCCGCCCACTTTAGTAGGGGGATTCCTCACTGTCCACCCTGTAGAGGTGTCGTGGGAGTCCTTTTTATCATACCCATTTCAGGTGGTACACTGTGGATCTTTACTGGGTAATACATCGAGAACCCGGGGCACCCCACGGGGTCTTAGAAGTCCAACATCAAGGGTATGATGACCTTGATGGCTCTCAACTTAGTCGCAACGGCGGCTAATGTCGGAGAAGTTTTTAGGCTATAGTTTTGAGAATGGCTTTATATTTCAATTCTTGCAAAAAATCATGCTTTTTGGAATGGATCTTTGAATTGTGAACTCCATATACAACTTTAAATATCGTTTTTGGGAAGATGACCTTATTGTTGAGTTTTGAAGCGGATATTGTTTATGATTTCATTTGGACCACCGTATTATGCCATAAGCTTTCTTAAAATCTTGAAGTTTTATTCAGTTTTGGAATGCTAAAATATGTATTGTTAACGATTTTGTGACGAGGTTCACTATGATCTCTTCAAAGTTTGTATTATGCCAAAAATTGTTATTCTTGAGTATTGGAAGCCTTATTTGGTTAAATTGGTTATTATGCTCATTTTGGAACTTTTATATATATATATATGTGTGTGTACTTATGTGGACATGTTTACATATGCTGAAATGTTTTGAAGTTATATATGCATATTTGTAAAAGCTTGTTTATTTTTGGTTAATTGTTATGGTTTTATATCCTTTTAGAATTGTGCTAATTTACTCACTGAGTGACATTAGTTACTCACATATCTCCCCTCTTTTCAGGCTTTAGTGTTTAGCGGCGTCGTGGTGAGGTGAAATGCTTGGCAATTGTATATATCTTTCATCTTCATCTCAAGTTTTGTGTATGGTTATTTTTTAACATAGTTGCATTGTACAAGGAATATGAATCCACTAGTGTCATTAATTCTGTAGTTGTAGTATTTCCACACTTTTCTCATTTCCTTGGAAAATCTTGGTTGTACTTGTTACTTGTATGTCTCTTGGAATCCTATCATCATGTTTATGGAAATTTTGTTTTCCTTGTGTTCATCGTGTTTCCTATTTTATATGACTCGTATTTGTGATTTTGAGTATAGGATTGTGGAAATCTAGGGAAAATTGTTAGCCTTGCTATAATTCGAGGGTTGAGTGGTGTGTATGTCCCTCCTTGGGTTGTCGTGTGCTGATTTTGCGTGACGAGGTGTGACACTTAGGGTACATAATGGGTGTCCCACAAGTGCACGGGGTCGTCAAGTAATACCTCTCGTGCGAACACGAGAGGGTCGTATTCCCAAGGGCCCGAGAAAGCTACCCTTACTTCCTTGTTACAATGTTGTTTGACCTACAACTACGAGTAATAAGGGGAATGCAAGGAAACTAAACTAATGCAATTAATGAAGGCAAGATACGGGGAAACAATCAAGGAAGAAAATGGTCACGGATGAGGATTCCCTCGGGGGTTACTAAAGTGTGTAGGATGCTAGAACTAACATGTATATGGCTAGTTGGACCGAGAAAACCCTAGATTAGGTCAATCCGATGATCAGGGCGATCGACCCCTAATCCGGTACGAGTATTGGATACAGAATCTCTTCCACCCAAATCCTCCTATGATTGTAATGGGAATAGTGGCTTTCTCAAATTAGTGTTAGAACAAGAACTAGTACTTAACCCTAAAATAGGAGGGGTACAAATACCCGATGGTCACAGCGTATTTATACATATTTCCCTTCCAAGTTTGGTGAGTCTAACACTAGGGCAATGGTCATGCAACCTAGCATTACCTAGAAGTTGATACACAGAGTTTTCATGCATACCAAGATATTCAAATACACCAAGCATGAATCACAAACAAGCCAAAATACAATAGAAAGAACTAAGCATCCATACAAGCACAAGTTCACCCCCAAGGTTCTTCTACATCCGGTGACCTTGGGGTTTTAGTTGCTCATAATCTCAAAATACACAATCAAAAGCATGAGAACAACTAAACCAAACATAGGAGAACTCCCTCCAAAGATGAAGGTCGGAGAAGCTTCCAAAGACGCCACTCGAAGGGGTGGCTTCCCGTCGTCTTCAACCTCCTAGCTTCAAGCCCTAGGAGTAGGTCTCGCCCAAGATTGCGCTCTCCTTGCCGATTTCTCCACGAAAATGCCCTCCAATCTCTTCTCCTTGGTCAGATCTAGCGTGGTGGTGTGTAGCTCCAAGAAGAAGGCAAAAAGTTCCCAAAAGAAAGCTCTAGAAATCCTTAAAAAGGCTGAGTTCAGGATAGCTAACAGGTGGCTTAACGGTCAATATATGGCCCGTGAGGCTGCCTGGAAAACGGGCCGAAAATCTGAGTAAGTTGCTACAGTATTGCTACACTAAACTGCTACAGTGGTCATCGCTCTCTAAATCGCTTACGACAGACCTCACGGCCGTGAGGTTACCCATGAGGGTTTCCAGACTTATAATTTCTTTCATGTCTTCGTAATACAGTGCTGCTATAGTGCTAGGGCCTCTAAAATGGTGTTTTTAATGCCAATTTCTTCTCAAATCCCGTTGCCGAGCTCCCTAGGCTTTATTTGCACCTGTAACACGAAAGGAACCAATTCAGACCGAAGACAGGCATCGATTCATACAGAAATATGTGAAGCATGCACACAAATACATATAAAATACATACATTTAGATGTTTATCAGTACACTTTATTACTTATAATGCATCTATATTTACATAGATGTATGTATAGTTACATTAGAGCATATCAACTATATTATCCATTTAAGTTCCTTTTTCTTATGGTTGTTGTTGTTTATATTATTATTATTCTAATTATTATTATTATTGTTATTATCATTATCATTATTATTTAATTTAGGAAATTAGCTTTTGATATATATAAAAGAATTTTACTCTCCTGCAATGAACGTAAAACCTTCAGTTGCACTTTTCTCCAGCTGACTTAGATTCAACTTCCATATGCAGTGATTACTATTTAACAAACAAGTAGATTAATAAACATTTTAAACCTTTAGCTAATTGGTTGTGAGAATATCTACCTATCTTTAGATTAATTTATTACTCTAAGTTTAAAATTTTTTGAGCATCTAAAATAACAAAACAAAATTAAACTTTTATTGATTCTCCAAGCATGAAATGATTCACTAAAACTTTCAATGTAAGAGTATGAATATGGAGGAGAGTAATAAAGTTCACATTGCTAACTGTACATCTATGTCTAGTAAAATTCTCTCCTCTCAAATTGCACTCTTGTGGGTAAGTTTTATGAAGAGAAATTCAGAAAGGGCGCCAAGCTTGGAGGGAAGAGCAAAGAGAACAACCGATGAAAGAAATTCAAATCCAACTCAAGTGCTTTGGAGCAAGCCTGCCAAATTAGTAGAATCTTTAAATGAGGTGGTTGCGGGTGATTGGGTTGATGGATTGCTGACGTGGCACAGAAGCAAGAGAGAACAAAGGTTGAATACCAAGCTGGCAGGGTTTGTCATGAATGATGGTGTGGCCAAGAGAAGGGGAGATGCAAGCACGCATCACGAGGGATTCATTACTCTCGCAGGAAAGATAATAAAAGAGGAAAAGAAAGGCAGAGGAGGGTAGAGGAGTAAAGACTGAGAGTGGTTTGATTCTGGGAAGAAGTTGTGCTCTAACGACTACCATCGGTGACCGGACAGGAGGGTAGTGATGCCTAATTTATGGTTTTCTTCTTGTTCTTATTATTTTTGAGTAGATCTGTTGATCTGTGATACTTTAATTTCTTTTAGATGAACCCTGGATGTTTGAATGCTTAATATTTGCTAGATTGTGGTGGTGATGGATGATCTGATGAGATCTATGAATACTTGGTTTTTTGAATGAATTTAGCAATGCATTAGAAGTGAATCAATTGATTTAGTTCTTGAAGTTGTTGAAGATTGTCGAGATCTGAATGTCATGGTTGTGATTTGGGTGTTTCTTAGTTATAGATCTACTAGTTCTGGTGATTGCTTCGGTAGATCATAACATTTTGGTGCTTTCGTTGTAAATATTCAACTGATTGAGAATAAAAGAAGGAACAAGACTGAAGGATCTATATGATAAAATGGATGTGATACTAACAACTATGGATCAAAGGGAGGAAAGGATCATGATGGCCATGGAACAAAGAGAAGAGAAAGTTAAAGAGTTGGAGCAAACTCTGAATAATATATCCAAATATATTAAATCTCTGCAAGACCAAAGTCCCAACAATTCTTCTTCTTCAATTCAGCAACCAGTTCACATAGAATTTCCTGAACAGACAGTCTACAGAAGACCACAACATCATCAACACAGGACTGTGAAAGTAGACTTTCCAAGGTTTGATGGACAGGATGTATTACCTTGGATATATAAAGCTGAACAGTACTTTGAATATTATAGAGTTGAAGATATGGAGAGGTTATAGCTTGCTGTGATACACTTTGAAGGTCCAATGGTACCATGGTATCAGATGTTATAGAAATCAAGTGTGCTAACATCATGGATAGCATTGGTGAAGGCTCTAGAACAAGCTTATGGTCCATCCATATATGAAGCTCCAGAGTATGCTTTGTTTGACATTTTCAGGAAGATACAATAGCCAATTATTACAAAAAATTCATGGAATTAGCTAATTGAGTGGAAAGGATGACTCCCTCTGCAATATTAGCTCGATTCATTAATGGATCGAAGAAAGATATTCAAAGGGATGTAATTCCTTGGAGGCCAGAATATTTACAGCAATAGTTGCTTTGGCAAAGTTATATGAGGAGAAATATATTCCTGTTAGGATGTATTGGACTCGAAGAAATCAAGCTAATCATGATATCATTAACATTGTTAATGCAACAAAGACGGTAGCAGCTCCAATTAAAGCCACTCCAACTTTACCTACTTTAGTATCTCCAGCAACTCATCAAACATTACCATCAACAATGGGGTATAATAATCAATACATGAGGATTAGTTTTAATGAAATACAGTTGATAAAAGCAAAGGGACTTTGTTTCAATTGTGATGAAAACTTCACACCATGTCACAAATGTGCCAATAAAAGATTATTGTTGCTTCAATGGGATGAAGAACCACCAGATAATTCAAATACAGAAGATTCTGAATTTGTGGTAGAATTAGATTCTAGCCCACAGAATGAAAATGAGCAGTCTCCGAAGTTATCATTGAATGCTATGAATAGTGCACTAGTGTCAGGTACTATGAGGTTCTTAGGATTAATCAATAGGCAGCCAGTCAAAATTCTTTTGGATGGAGGCAGTGATGATAGCTTTATACAACCCAGAATTATAAAATTTTTACAGTTAGATATACAGCCAACTGATCCTTTTAAAGTCTTGGTGGGAAATGGGAAATCACTGCAAGTAGAAGGCATCATTGATGAATTGCAGGTAAAAAATCAAGGTTTTACTTTAAAATTTCCAGTATATCTGTTGCCAATTGTAGGAGCTGAGGTTATTCTAGGGGCTGCTTGGCTAGCTACACTTGGGCCTCACATGATGGATTATTGGACATTGTCAATCCAATTTTACCATGATAATCAGTTTATCACATTGAAAGGAGAAAAGCAGTGTGGACCTCAACAGGCTTCTATACATCAATTGAATCGCTTGTGTACCACACATTCAATAACATAATGTTATCAAGTTTCTGCTACAGATATAGATGTAGTAAATTCAGGGCAATTGAATTCTCTGATAACCATATCACAGGAAGAGTAAACATTACAATTTTCATCTGAAATGCCTGAGACATTGAAACAGTTGCTATTAAAATATCATAAGGTATTTTTAGAGCCAATTGGGCTTTCTCATTCTAGAGCTTGTAATCATCGAATTCATCTACAAACCTCTACAGCTCCAGTTAAAGTGAAGCCTTATCGATATCCTCATAGCCAAAAAATGCATTTAAAGTATGGCAGCTCAGATGTTGCAGGAAGGTTTGATCGAGCCAAGTAATAACCCTTTTTCATCTCCTGTTATTCTTGTTAAGAAGGATGGAACTTGGCATTTTTTGCACTGACTATAGAGCTTTAAATTCCATCATAATTAAAGATACCTTCCGAATACTTGCTATGGATGAGCTCTTGGATGAACTCAAGGGGGCCAAATTTTTTTCTAAACTAGACTTATGGTCTTGTTATCATCAGGTACTGTTACATTTAGATGATAAACATAAATCTTCTTTTCACACACACCATGGACATTTCCAATGGTTGGTGATGCCATTTGGTTTATCAAATACCCTTGCTACATTCCAAGCTTTGATGAATGGGATTTTTCAATTTGTCATGTGTCGATTTGTGCTGATTTTTTGAGGATATTCTGGTTTACAGTAAGGATTGGGACAATCATTTAGATCATCTGGAGATTGTTTTAATCACATTATTGGAGCATCAATTATAAGCCAAATATTCTAAGTGCAGTTTTGGGCTTCTTCAAGTGGAATATTTGGGGCATATTGTATTAGAATATGGAGTTCAGATGGACAAAACCAAAATTGAAGTAATCATCAAGTGGCAAGAACCAATCAACATTAAACAATTGAGGGGTTTTTTAGGCCTTAGTGGCTATTATATAATATTTAGGCATCACTATGCATCAATTGTGGCTTCTTTAACAGAATTGCTCAGAAAAGATAGTTTTCAATGGTTTGCTAATGCTCAGTCAACTTTTCTTAAATTGAAACAAGCTATTGCTTATGCACCAGTTCTTTAATTACCAGATTTTTAGCAACCATTTGTGCTTGAGACAGATGCTTCTTGCATAGGGATTGGAGTAGTCCTTAGCCAGACTAAGCACCCTATTGCCTATTTCTCAAAAAAATTAACTCCTAACATGCAAAAGCAGTCTGCTTATGTTAGAGAGTTCTTTTCTGTTACAGAGGCAGTAGCTAAATTTAGACACTATTTAATGGATCATCCATTCATTATTCAAACTGATCAAGAAGCTCTGAAACACTTATGTCAAAAGGTCATTCAAACACCTGAGCAGCAAAAATGGTTACCCAAATTACTGGGGTATAACTTCACTATTGAATATAATCAAGGGAAAGAAAATATACCTATTGATGCTCTTTCTCGATGCCATATGATGACTGTTTCATCTCCTCAATGTCACTTAATTCCATAGCTACAAACTTTACAACCGAAAGATCCTATGTGTGCTGATCTTATTCAATTAATTCAAAAGTAGCAACAATCTGATTCTATATATGCCTGGAAACATGAAATACTGTGGAAAGATAATAAAATTGTTGTACCTAATAATGATGCTCTTCAGAAACAATTATTTCATGAATAACATGCCACACTAGTTGGAGGGTTATGTTGGGTCCTTGAGAACACATGCCCGCGTAGGGTAAATTTTTTAGTAGGTTACTAAACTTTAGCTCATTTTCACTTTGATTACCGAACTTCAATTTGGATCAATTTGATCAGTCAATTTTAATTTGATTTCACCGGGTAATAAATCAAGGGTTTGAACCCCCAATTGATTACGTGGTTGTCTGAAAATCAGAGTCATCCCTCCCCATGACACATTATTAAGTCTATTATATGTGTGCATGTTATCGAAAAAGATTCACATCATTCATTTGGGAGCTAAAATCCCTTGATTTACTACCCAGTGAAATCAAATTAAAGTTGAGTGACCAAATTGATGTAAATTGAAGTTCGGTGATCAAAGTGAAAATGAGCCAAAGTTTAGAAACCTAATAAAAAATTTATCATGCCCGCATATCACATCAATTTTATTGGAAAAGATTGAAACAGGCTGTGGTTGATTTTGTCAAATCCTGCATAACTTGTCAAAAAGCTAAATCTGATCATACTCATCTAAGGGGACTATTACAACCGTTGTCAACTCCTCAAAGAATTTAAGAAGATATTGCTATGGACTTTATTATTGGGCTTCCTAGTTCCAAAGGATTCATAGTGATTTATGTGGTAATTAATAGGTTATCCAAAATTGCCCATTTTATTCCTTTGAAGACTGACTTTATTAGAACTATTGTTGCAGACGTTTTCATCAAGAATGTGCTGAAAATTCATGGCATTCCTAAATCTTTTATCAGTGGCAGGGATAAAGTATTTCTTAGCAATTTTTGGCACCACTTATTTACTGCAATGGGTACAACTCTATCCATGTCTTCAGTGTATCACCCTCAAATGGATGGACAAATGGAAGCTTCAAAGAAATGCATTGAACTTTATCTTCATTGATTTATCTCTGAAAAACCCAAACGGGCACAATATTGGTACATCACTTCTCTTCACAGTAGTGCTGGAATGACTCCTTTTCAGATTGTTTTCGGCAGAGATCCACCAGTATTAATGCCATATTATGCCAATGAAAACAATCCTTCTGAGGTATCAGCCTTATTACATCAAAGGGGATTTGATTTTGGCTAAATTGAAACACAATTTGAGCATTGCTCAAGCTCGCATGAAGCGCATGGTAGACAAGAAGCTCACAGAAGTGTCATTTATTGAGGAAGAATAGGTCTTTGTCAAACTGCAACCCTACAGGCAACATTCATTAGCTCTGTGAGAAAAAATCAGAAGCTTTGGATGAGGTATTTTGGTCCTTTTAGAATACTTTAAAGAATTGGACACGTTGCTTATAAATTGGAATTACCATTGATAGCCAAGATCCATCCAGTCTTTCATGTATCACAACTTACGAAATGTGTGGGTGATCCTACATCCCAGCCAGTGAGTTTTCCATTATCATTACTGACTACCGAGGAAGGACTTGTGTTACAACCTGTGGCAATTCATAAATTTCATACTATTATACGAAGTAATCAGGCAATTCACCAAGCTTTGATTCAATGGCAAGTCTACCATTTGAGCAGAATACTTGGGAGAATGTGACTCACTTACAATAATACTTTCCTCACCTAGACCTTGAGGACAAGATTTGTGTTAATGGGAGGGGTATTGTTATGAAGAGAAATTCAGAAAGGGTGCCAAGCTTGGAGTGAAGAGGAGAGAAAACAACCGATGAAAGAAATTCAAATCTATATCAAGTGCTTGGGAGCAAGCTAGCCAAATTAGCAGAATCTTTAAATGAGGTGGCTGCTGATGATTGGGTTGTTGGATTGTTAACGTGGCGTAGAAGCAAGAGAGAACAAAGGTTGAATACCAAGCTAATAGGGTTTGTCATGAATGATGGCATGACAAATAGAAGGGAAGGTGTGAGCACGCATCGCGAGGGTTTCATTACTCCAGCTGGAAAGATAACAAAAAGGGAAAAGGCATGTAGAGGAGGGTAGAGGAGTAAAGACTGAGAGTGGCTTGGTTTTGGGAAGAAGCTGTGCTCCAACAACTACCGTCGGCGACCGGACAGAAGGACAGTGATGCCCAATTTATGGTTTTCTTATTCTTATTATTTTTGAGTAGATCTATTGATCTGTGATACTTTAATTGCTTTTGGATGAACCTTGGATGTTTGAATGCTTAATATTTTCTAGACTGTGGTGGTGATGGATGATCTGATGAGATCCATGAATCTTTGGTTGTTTGAATGAATTTAACACTGTATTAGAAGTGAATCAGTTGATTTAGCTCTCAAAATTATTAAAGATTGTTGAGATATGAATTTCCTAGTTGTGATTTGGGTGTTTCTTAGTTATAGATCTACTAGTTCCGGTGATTGCTTCAGTAGATCATAACAGTAAGCTGAAAGTTTCATCAAACTGTTCAGTGATATACATTGAAATTACAAAGGAGCTATGCTACTTTTGGGGAAGTGAAGTTAATGGGATGTGTTAAAACAGGTATAATCACCAAAATAGTCCCTGTACTTTTCTCTCTCTTCCCTTTTGGTCCCTCTACTAAAAAATGCTTCCGACTAGTCCCTCTACTTTTGAAAATGTGCCCACTTAGTTAAAAATGCTCCCAACCAGTCCCTCTACTTTTAGAAATGTACCCACTTAGTCTCTCTTAGTGGGCACATTTCTAAAAGTAGAAGGATTGGTTGGGAGCATTTTTAACTAAGTGGGCACATTTTCAAAAGTAGAGGGACTAGTCGGGAGCATTTCTGAGTAGAGGGACCAAAAGGGAAGAGAGAGAAAAGTAGAGGGACCAACTAGGGTATTATACCGTTAAAACACAGTCAAAGTCATTTAAGGCTTGAATGACAGTTAGCACCCATTTATACTCTTATAACCAAAACTATATTTTACTTATATTATGAAAAAAAGTAAATCATGCATTATTGCTAATTTTATGCAGTCTAGCACGACAAAGGTTTGCATGTTATTCATATTCGGTGTCAATTTAATTTACCGGCATATTATAACTTTAAGTTGAAATCATTATTAGACATTGTAGCAATCATCATCATTTACCATGTATTATTTTGTGGCCTATATCAATTAACACTCTTGAGTATTTTGCATCACACTACTATCATATGATCAAGAATTTGATATTTAAATTTTTATCATTCTGTGATAAGGTCTGCCTAGCTGACACTGGTGCTTTTCACGCCAGTTATGGAGCAAGCAGTATTAAAACTTGAAGCAACATTAACTGCTATAGAATTAAGAACACCATGGATACCTATTATATCTAATATAAATGCAAAGCTTCATTCTAATCCTGAGGCAATCAAGAAAATTTTGGCAAATCCAGTAACTATTTGAGAATATCCAAGTTATATTTGTTTTATAGATAAATGATATTAATCTTCTTTGAGACACTTGCCTCCCGATAAAAATGGGTGACTCCCTATAATTCAATTTGAGTTGACTGTAAATTAATTAAGACACTGGTGGAAAAAGGCCTTAAAAAATTTTTTAACTTGGGATTCCGAAAGGTATGTAATTCTCAAGTTTCATCCTTTGACGACCATTCTCAAGAATGCTTTTTACTTTTTCAACTACAATAGTTCAGATTATTACTGAAATCGTGAAGAAAATGGACAAAATATTCATATTTATATTGATATCCATTACAGTCTGCACTTAAGTATGACTGAATTTGATAACTTTGACTGATAAAGAATGTAATACAAATGATTCTTGCTAAGTTTTTGGGAAAGAGGAGCGGGGCGAACCACTGTAGACTCCAGGGCGACGCATGACGCCCTCGTGGAACAGTGAGGGACGCAGCCACGTGGCGCCTGAACCACCCGTACTACAACCACTATTCACAACTCACGTAATGCGCTCACTGAGAATCGAACTCTCACCACTCGGTGAGAGCTCTATCGGCGACCTGTATACCAATAAACCCGAAGGTCGTTGGCGATTCTTGCTAAGTTGCTATTAGAATTGAAGATAATGTGCAATAGTCAGAGAACTCAAATTGGGTTTTCAAAGAAGTATTCAACAATTAAAGATCATTTCATTTCGATTTCATTGCTCTTGTTAGCCATGATCCACTCCAATCTGATGTTTAATAAGATCTAGTACTGAGAAATTCAATGAAGAGAATAAGCCCAAGTCTAATATATAGTGTGTACGTATTTCATGACTTGGTTGGATTGTTGGCTTAGCGATGGATAGAGAGTGCTATTGCTTAGATAGATCAATTGAATTTTGTGTATTGTATGAACCTTGTTAAGAGTACTTGTTTTCTATGAAATATATCCACTTAAAAAAATTTCAAGTTCCAAAAAATTTGGAAGTAAAACATCAATTTATACTGTATTTTGGTTGGACATATAGGGGCTGATCCCATCGTCCATATTCCATATAGTGTTTCAGAGACTCACTCCAATATACATCATTTGACTTATATATGACATGAGGACTTGATCATATATATTCTTCTTTCAATATTGGCCTTAAATCCATTGATCCATATCAAAACACCATGAATCAATTTTCGTATGGAGGAAGAAAGGCCATTCATCTCACAAAAACTGCCATCCATCCATCTATCAATTTGCACAAACTCCATAAGCACAAGTAATCATCACCAAAGAACACAAAATCTCATTAAAGAGACATCAACAACAAACGATTTAGAGTACAACAACAACAAACTTGACTATTCATTTCATTCCTTAATTACACCATTTCACCCAGACTTCATCCTGTCGAGCTGGTTCAAAGCAGGCTGCAGAATGTTATACAGCACCCAAAGAATAGCCGGCACGACGACGAAAAGCAACAGCAGTCCCCGGCTATCACTGGAAGATGACGCATCGGCGATCGCTGCAAGCTCATCAGCAGAGGCGTTTCCTGGCGCCATGAAACCAGCTGCAGCCAAGCCACCACCTAAGCCCAGCCCAACAATGAAGCCTTTCTCACTATTCATGCGGTCGAGCTGGTTAAGTGCTGGTTGTAGTATGTTATAAAGGACCCATAGAATGGCAGGGATCAAAGGGATGAGAAGAGCAAGCCCCCGGTTATCGCCTTCGGCTATATCGGCGATTTGCTGAGCAGCGAAGGCAGTGTCAGTGTAACTTAAAGCCGAGAAAATGGCTCCGGCGACAGCGGTAGAGGTTAGTGGTGATTTGAAGATAGCCAGTCCTTTGGGTAGGTTTTGGAGGGAGAGGAGGGAGATAGGTTTGAGAATTGGTGAAGGTTTTGAAGTGTGGGAAGGTGGTGGAGTTATGTTGAGGGACTTGGCATTGAACATGGCCATTGATGCTATGGTTGCAGCCATTAGAGGGAGTGGTTGTGAGATAGAGGTGAGAAGCAAGTGCAAGAAGGGAAAGGAAGCTTGGGTGAGTTTGTGAGGAGAGGTAGGGAAGGAAGCTTGTGATAAGAGGGAGTGGTCTTTGAGGGAGTGTGGACAATGAGTGCCCAATGGTGTGATGACTAGTGGATTCTCATCTTATCTAATGGGATGGCAGTGGCATGATGTGAGCCATTGCCTTCTTTTCTTATCCACTTGGATGCCACCAGAGATTTTTTGTGTCATTAGTTTTGTTAATTGAAGGGATATAATAGAGTTTTATTTATTTATGGATGTTTAATCATAAAGAATGTACGGATTGTTAAATTCTCTACATGTTTATTTGTTCAGCCATTTGAGAGATGTTTAAATTTTATTTATTTATTTATTTTTAAGTGATGTAGATAGTTTGAAGTTTAGCGATAGTTCATTTGTATGTTCTAGGTAATTTTGAAAGACGTGGATGTAAAACTAGTAAGTTAAAAAGAATATTTTAGTTAGATGAAAATAAAACTATATGTTTGGTGTTTTAAAAGTTTGAATTTGTTTTAAAGAAATGAAGGATTTATTATTATTATTATTATTATTTTGTTTGAATTAACTTATGTATTTAACTCCTAGTTTATTATATATATATATATATATATATATATGTGCGTGTTGCACTCAAACCTTGTGACAATAAGGAATGGGCCAAGTCCTAACACGGTTGGAGTCCTCACTCAAAAATAGACCAAAAGACATTTTCTACACACGTACATATGTAAGTTTGTGGGGGATGCATTTTATATATAGATACCTAGATGAATAGTAATAAGTTAAAGTGTTGTTATCAAGATTTTATTTAGAGTAAATATAAAGATGTCAATTTTTATTCTCTAATGACCTGTGCCTTTAGGTGCTGTAACAAAAACAGTTTGGTACATTGTAATAGCACAACAAATATAAAAAACATGCATGTATAATTTTGTAAATCTAATAAAAATGTTGTAAAAAAATTTAGAAATTGAAAATGAGAGTTTAGAATAGTTTCAATTTTATATACCAAAGAAAATTATAATATATTTAAATATGTTAATGTTTAATTATAATTTTTAAATTTATATTGTACCAAACCGTCTTATCTACCAAGCTAACTCAACATTAGGTTTCTAAATTACTATGGAAAGCTACTTACATGCATTACATATAGCTGTAATCTAATATCTCATACACCTAAATTAAAATAATAATTAATTTTTTTCATAATAATAATATTTAAGAGAACTCTTTCTAAAAGAACATCTAAGCTCCAGTGGGACTATAAAATATGGTAAACATCGAGATAATTTTGTTAGTTCTATCGAGCACCTAAACTCGATTGAGTTAGTTTAAACTAAATTGAATGGATTAGAAATTCTAATTGAAAATTAAACTAACAGCCACATATATAATTTTAGTTGCTAGTTAGCTATATCACCATTGATAATATAACACAAAAGCAACAATAATATGACATGACCCTATTTACTACTTAGCTAAACTTGGGTTGAGAATTTGGTGCAAATCCATAAGAGCAATTATTAGTTATCTAAATTATCTAAGCTTTCTCTAAAAGCTTAATTGATTTTAATTTTGAGTTGTTAGCCAAGCAATTAGTGGCTATTTTGTAAAGACCAAAAATTGGCAGTTAATCATAAAAGGTTCAACAACTATTAAAAGGATAAGAGTTAGGAATATGGGATTTTGATTTGAAATCAATGAATTTTTAGAATAATAAATGTACAACTGTGTTGTTAATCAATCAACAAAAAAGTACTCAAACAAGATAATCAATAGCAAATCACTCCAGATCCACACTCCAGTCAAATAGATTTCTCAATCAAGCAAGAGTTTAAGCTCTTTAACATAACGATCATTAAGGAAACAACAATATCCCATGAAAATAGAAGCAAATGGCTAAACTGAATTCTCAGAGTTTTAGATCTCACAAAATAGAACTGAAAACAGTAAGATAAATGGGAAAACTTCCTCCTGAGACCATTGCTGGAGAGTTCGTTGGAGCTCCACGGGAATAGTATAGGCCTACTTATCTTCTTCTTCCTTTTTACCTTCCTTCGGCTTTCCCTTTCTCTTTTATATCTCTTTCCTGCCTAGCGTAACGGACAACCTTTCCTTCTGCGCCATCACGTACCGTATCTTCCATTCCATTCCCCAGTGTGGCAGGAGTAACGAACCTTTTGAGGCGTAAGCTGATCCATAGCTGTCACTTCTCTCGTCGCCCTGTCAGCCTCGTTTCTCCTTTCTCATTCGCCAGTCCAATGTTGACCCTGCCTTTTGACTGAATATTCCTTCCTTTGGCCACATGACTTGGTTTAAAACCTAACTGATTGGGCGCCCTTTCTCTACCATTCATAACATCACTCCCGCCAAGGAAAACACCCTTGTCCTCAAGGGTGATAGAAGGATAGTGCTATTAATTGTAGGGTTTGAATATCATCCCAAGAGTCATTAGCTTTCGATAAGCTCGTCCACCGTATCAATGCTTGGGGGAATTCGATCAACATTGCTTATGATCTCCCTTGTTTGAACCACAACCTTTGGTTGTAATACAGGGTCCTGCTCAATAAGGAACAATGGAAATTGAGTAGGAGCTATAAGTGTATGAGGGTCACCTTCAAACTTTTTTAAGTAAGGAAACATGGAAGACATGATGTAAACGAGCAGAATTCGGCAATTGGAGTTTGTAAGCAACTGCACCGATGAGTTGAATGATTTGGAATGGTCCAAAATAATGCATGCCTAGCTTGTGGGTTTTGCGCCAAACCAAGGAATTTTGTCTTTAAGGTTGCAACCTTACTAAGACCCAATTACCCACATTAAACACAATGTCCGTGCATTTCTTATTAGACAATTTTTTCATCCTTGCTTGAGTGCCCAGAGATTTTTCTTGAGTTGTTGGAGAATCACAGTTCTTTGCTGTAATAATTTAGACACCTCAGGCTAATTATGATCATTAGGGCAATATGAAAGTAATGTGGGTGGATCGTGGCCAAAAATTATTTTAAAGGGAGTCATCCCAGCACTGCAATGAAATGAGGAATTATACTAAAATTGTGCCCATGGAAGCCAATCTGCCCATTTCTAAGGGTTAGCAGCAGTAAAGCATCAAAGATAAGACTCAAGGCACTTCAAGGCTTTTGTTTGCTCATCAGTTTGTGGGTGGTAAGTAGATGACATGGAAAGTGTAGTGCCCATAGCTCTGAACAAGTGTTTCCAGAAATTGCTGAAAAAAATCCTGTCCCAATCACTTACAATGGGTTTTGGAATGCCATGGATTTTCACAATATTTTGAATGAAAGCATCAGCTACAATGGCGCTTGTGATGTCAGATTTGAGAGGAATAAAGTGCCCAAACTTTGATAATCGATCCACCACAAAAAGGATAACTGTGAAGCCTTTAGAGACAGGTAATGCAGTAATGAAATCCATTGAAACATCTTTCCATACCTGCTGTGGAATGGGATGTGGCTGCAATGACCCCCCAGGATGAGTATTGGTAGATTTTGCCTGTTGACAAATCAAACAAGTTTTGACAAACTTTTTAATGTCAGTAAGCATCCCAGGCATATAAAATTGAGCAGCTAATCTGGAGAAAGTACGCAAGGAGCCTGCATGCCCCCCCTAATGGAGTGCTGTGGAATTCCTGCAGTACTACTTGTTTGTAGATGATCATAGTCTCATATGCTGGATCTACTACATTAAACAAAAGTTGGAGGCCTATGAAGTGTTTTAAAAGTTCAAATCCATGGTGGAGAAGCAATCAGGGAATAGAATCAAGAAATTGTGAACAGACAGGGGAGGGGGATTCACTAGAAATGAGTTCAACTCCTTCTATGAAAAGCACGACATTGTGAAGCATCTTACAACCCCTTACTCACCACAAAAAAATGGTGTTTCAGAAAGGAAAAATAGGATCATTATGGATATGGCCAAAGCTCTTCTGAAGGATAGGGGTCTACCAAATTCTTTCTAGGCTTAAGTTGTGTCTACAACTGTGTACATCTTCAACATCACTCTAACTAATGCTTTGAAGAACAGGACCCCTTATCAAGCATGGTATGGTTACAAGCCTACGGTAAGTCACCTATGGGTTTTTGGGTGTATTGCTTACCCTTTAATTCCATCCCAAAAACTCTAGAAGTTTGACACAAAATCTGAAAAATGTGTTATAATTGGTTATTGTACAAACACTAAAACATATAGATTATTTAATCCTGCCACCTCCAAGATTATTGTGAGCAGGGATGTGACTTTTCATGAAGCAACTGGGTGGAATTGGAATATGAATGGCAAGATAGATGCAACGCCATTGATAATGTATGAAGATGCTCTTGAAGAGATGTGCAACCCAGCTGATAAAGCTAATCTAGTGCCAAGACCATCATCAACAACTGATGGAGAAAATCGTGGTGTTGCTGTTTTAGGGAACAACAACAACGATGGCAGTGATGGTGAGGGAACATCAAGTGATTGAATCACCTGCAAGGAAGGTTAGACTGCTAGATGACATTTATGAGAATTGCACATTTTCTCTTAATGTGATTGACCCTTGTCACGTATGAAGTAGCTGTTAAGGAGGAAGTTTAGAGAAAATCCATGCATGAAGAATTGAGTACAATTGGGAGAAATGATACATGGGAGCTTGTAGATTTGCCTCCGGAGAAGAAAGTTGTTCACTTGAAATGGATATACAAGACAAAATATCATTCAAATTGTAGAATTCAGAGGCATAAAGCTCGCTTGGTTGCAAAGGGATATAAACATGAGGCTGGAGTTGACTTTGATGAAATTTATGCGGCAGTGTCTAGGATGGAAACAATGAGGTTATTCCTCGTGTTGATAGTATAGAGAAGATGGCCGGTATGTCATTTTGATGTTAAATCAGCATTTTTGAATATTTTAGATTTCTTCAAGATATGTGCTCTCAGTAAATCTTGGGATTGTGTATTTTAGATCACCTCGAGATTTTTGCTCTCGGTTGATCTTGGGATTTGTGTTTTTTTTAGATTGCCTCGAGATCTGTGGTCTCGGCTAATCTTGGGATTTGAATATTTTAGACCACCTCGAGATCTGTGCTCTTTGTTGATCCAGAGATTTATATATTTTAGATAGTCTCAAGATTTGTGCTCTCGGCTCATCTTGAGATTTGAAATTTGAGATCGTCTCGAGATTAGTACTCTCGACTGATCTTGGGATTTGGATATTTTAGATCGTTTCGAGATCTATGCTCTTAGTTAATCTTGGTATTTGAATATTTTAGATTGCCTTGAGATCTATTTGTTTTGGTTGATCTCGAGATTTGAATATTTTAGGTTGCATTGAGATCTGTGCTCTCGGCTGATCTTGGGAAATATCCAAATATTATGGAAATTTGTTTATCATAACCATATATTGTCCTAATTCCATTATGATTTGGCTATATGTCATTAAGGTAAGCATATTTTAAAATTTTGATTTGATTTGAATTAGGACATGTATGAAAATATTTTTTATATATAAACAATATTTTAAACCGGTGCAATAGATTTGATGAAATCGTTGCAATAATTTTTACACAACAACTGCCATAGCTATTATATAATTGTTACAATATATATTACCAAATCGCTACAATATATTACGAAACCACTGCAAAATGTATAATAAAAGTGCTACAATAGATATTACAAAACCACTGCACTAGTATTACAACATTGTTGCAATAGATATTACAAAATTGCTGTACTAGGTATTACAACACCGATGCACTAGACATTACAAAGCCGATGCAATAGGTATTAGAAAACCGCTGTGACAGGTATTGTGAAGCCGCTGCATTATATAAAACACCCATTACAAAATAAACCACTTCATTATATGAAGCAACCGCTGCAAAATTAAAAATCGCTATAAAAATCAATGCCAATTTGAACTGTTTACGCAACAGTTTAAAGCCATTATAATAGGATGTATAGAGCTGCTGCAATAACCTATTGCAATGGAAGCAGATGTAGCGGCTATCACACCACTGCAATAGATCTTATGCAATGATTATAAGGCTTTTTGCAATGGTTCATGACTACTGAAAATAGGCATTTATGTAGTAGTGAAGCAATGTGGTCCTCTTGTGTGCTACCTTCATGTAGGATATAATTATTTTTGTTGACACATGTTATATAATTATGGATGATGCAACATGCAATGACTAACAAAACTAAGTCTTGAATGGAAAAAAAAAAGTGTGATGTAAGAATTTTGAAGCAATTTTTGAGGATGCCAAATGTGCGCTCAACTAGCGAGGGCAACATCGAGTGCATATGGTTGAATAGCTCCTAGGGGTTGGTTGGCACCCTTCCATTATGTTCTTTCCAATGATATCTACCCCTCAATAAGGAGCTATGAAATCATTCATTGTTGTATAACCTGCGTCTACCAAGTAGTATTTCTCTACATGAATACATTAAAATTAATTAAGATTCACATAAAATTTATGAATTTTATAAGATACTATTTGCAACCTTTTATAAGCTTGATGCCTTCGGGTTGTGACCGTGACAATGAGTCTCTTACAATAGTGAAGTCATTCTGCAACATCCCCTAATAACAACAACAACAACAATAACAACAACAACAACAACAATAATAATAACACAATAACAATAACAATAATAATAATAACAACAACAACAATAATAATAATAATAATAATAATAATAATAATAATAATAATAATAATAATAATAATAATAATATAAGACTGTTAATCCTAAATCTATTCTTTTATTTTCCCACACAAACGACCCATTTTTCCCTTCTAGATCTCCCAAACTTTCTTTTCTCCTTGCCTAAATCTTTCGAGATTCATGAGTTATTTTCAATCTAAAGAAGTTAGATCGGATTCTAAAGGGCTATTGTTATTCGATATTTGTTTACAAAGTAGGTTTCATGATCTTTTTATCTCTTTCTTTCCTATTAAATAAATTAAATTTGTATTCTTGAAAATTTTAGGGAGATCTATGTTTAATTGAGGATGAGAAATATATTTTAATATTATTATGTTGTTAGGGAGATATATGTATATATATATATATTAATTTTATCAAAGGAAACTAAAGATTGTTATTAGATAAATAATGGAATAGCTTTGTTTAATAGATCTAAGAATTTATTTTGAATATGTGTGTTTTGTTATAGGTGAGAAAGATAGGGGTGAAGTAGAGGGTGCACAAACTTCGGTTTAGCATTAGGCGAGAGATAAGTACTTACTTATACTTGAATGTAATTGCATGTTGATAATTTGAATGATTGCTTTGTATGTACTATTCTTATACTATATATATGTAAATCTTTGTTTGATTGGGCAAAATTATATATTTATGCGTAATTGATTATTATTGATGTGAGTGATTTCCTCAAGCATATATCTTATTAAATATTGGGTGTGTTGTTCTTTTTGAATTGATAACATGTTATAATTTACGTTATCTATAGATAAGAATAAATTATCTATTTGAGATATGGATGTATTGAAAGAAGATAATGAAAATATGTGATATAGCGAGATTGGTTTGATGTTAAGATGTGAAACATGGAATAATAAAAAAAAGGTAAAAGATTAATGCTTGCCTTGTTTGGGTATGTCCTTTGGCCTAAACATTGATGTTGTGTGTTGTGATCATTCTTGTACATATCCATATATCAAGCTCAAAAATGGAATGGGAAAAGAAGGCATGTCAAAATGGGAAGGCAAAGATAGGATGGCAATTAGATGAAGGTAACATAAAAACACAAAGACATCACTGTATTTTTTCAAACTTACATAATTGTGGTGCCATTCTATCTATGCTTTTTTAATTGTTGTAGTTAAGGACAAAAAAATCCAAAATAAAAAAAAGAAACAAATGACAAGGGAAGGTAGAGATACAAATTAAACAATCTCTGCCATAAATGTAACATAAAACATGGCTAAAAGGATTAAAAAAAATTCTATCCTAGCCATCTAACTAATAGCTGAGAAACAGAAAGCATGACAAGGCTAGGGAGAAAATAAAAGAATCTCTGGGATGGTGGAGGGCTAAAAGGGAGGAGTGGACAAACCTCAAAAATGTAGCTTTGTTAGCAAAAGGATTGTTGTGCCAAGTTAAAATTCCTGCAAAACTAAACATAGAAGGTCATATCACTTATAGGAGGAAAAATAGATTGAAGATACCAGATAATAGACAAATTTAAAGAAAACTTTCAAAAAAACTAAGATCAAATGAGGAAAATCACCATATAAGAAGTAAAAAACTATGCAAAGAGAGTAATGCGCAGAAACACATCATTAGAAGACATGATGAAGGTCGATGAGAAAAGATGAAAAACAAAAGAGTAGAAATCACAAATACAATAGCAACAAAACAACAAAGGAGCGCCCTTTGAGAAGATCTCCACAAAGATAACAATCTAAAATAAAAATAAAATAAAATAGATAACCTAATACACCATACATGAAAAATCACCATTCTAACAATGGATTAGAATTGGGAAACCTGACAACCTCAAAACCAGCATGACCTCTACATGTTTTGGAAAGATCAAAGTCAGAGAGATCTAATAAAAACCATAAATCAAATGAGAGATATTTGAAATTTAGAAAAACATATGGGTAACCACATATCTAAAATCAAACGAGAAGTCTAAAATAGGAGTGGTCAAAACCATGAAGAAAACTTCACCTACAACTGAATTTTGGAGGAAAAAACAAACAAACTAGAAAGGATGTAAGAACTATGAAATCATAGATTTAACAATAGATCTTAAATCAAACTAGAAATCATAAATGGCAAGGGCCAAAAGTCAAGAAGCAATCTTTGTATACAAGTGAATAAAAGGGAATAAAGAAATAAAAAATAAAAAAGCAAAAACCATGTCAATGGTGGGCATGACGAAAACTACAACAAGAAAAAAGCTAAAACCCCTACCAAGGACCAAGATCACGGAGAATAGAGAGGTTATATACAACCAAATGTTGCCGAGCTATGAGGAAGAGGGGGGTAACCTCAAAGCCACAGGTGTCTACACCTTGCCAAGAAGATTAAAAAGCACTTAGGAGAGAAGCTTGCAAAGGTGAACGATTTGGGCATGCAAGGAAGCCCTAGCGGAAAAAAGGCGTGGGAAGAGGAAACACAAAGGACCCAATGGGTCACATCGGTCATGTGACCCATGTGACCGAACTGGGGCTTCAACGACTTAGGAAAAAAAGGCCGAAGTCCCACTTCAGCACTCTTTCCTCTGAAGTGAAAATGCGGAACTGAAACCATTTTGGAGGTGTCACATCATTAGTTCAGCAACCACCCCAATGAAATAAACACATGGAAGTCGCATGGAAAACCCTACTTCCCTCACTTCAATCCACACCTCCACGAACCAAACACGCCCTTAATGTCTAAAAATGTAGCAGATATGCATCCAACTGAATATTAACAAGGATTTAAAGGTTATTTGCATTATAACTAATTACTTAGACATGTTATAAGGGATTGCTCTTATTGTGCCCTGGAAAGTGGAGATATATCTAAAAATAAGGGATTATGAGGAGATAGGTATCTAAGGCCAAATCTATCTAACCCACATGAAAGACATCTCACTATAAGCATTGGAAGAAAGAAGAGATAGGCCAACAAAGATTTATGTGGCCTATATAATGGCTAAAACAAGGATGGCATAGCAGAATGCAATGAACGATCTAAATTTAATTATAGGTGTGATGGGTATATGTAATGTGGATGCATGTGTATGTCTAAACTAAGGTCTACACATTTATATATAGCTCATGAATTTACTAGACAATTGGATATCCAACCTATCAAATTAGGAAACCCTATGTTGATATCATCTTAAATAAGATATTGTATGATATTTAAGATTATTTACAAAAGACGTACGGTGATCGTAAATACCCATGACTTGAAGGCAAATCTAATTTTCCTGAAGATTGTAGATTTTGATGAAATATTGGGTATGGATTGGCTTTGTGCTAATTGCACCATAGTAGGTCACAATGAAAGAATAATGAGTTTTTAAAAACTAGAAGAAATGGAGTTTATTTTCTATGATGGGCAAGAAACTTCACTAGTAAGTGTAATAACACTAGCGTGGTAGGGAAGTTTTGAGAAAAAGTTGGAATGTAGATATGGCATACATGGTTGATATAACTCTACGAAGTCACCTGTAAGAATTACTAGTGGTACGAGTTTCCAATAATGTTTCTAGAGAAACTACCAAGATTAACTTCTAACAAAGGAATCAGGTTTGACATTAAACTAGTTTCCAGATGAAAACATATTTCAAAAGAAATTTACTATATAACTCTAATAAAATTAAAAGAATTAAAGATACAACTATAGGAGATGTTAGATAAGGGTTTGTCATTTCTTATAATAAGACACTAATTTTTTAAATTTCTTAAAGATTAAAACTTGTCTTTGTTCGGTATTTGAGGACCACTCTACTCACCGTTCACTGGAGAAGAAGCTCAGCTTGGAAGCTGAGAATCAGCACACTCACCAAACAAACATACAGCACACACAGAGCCACTCTAAAAGTCTCACACGTTCATTCAACTAGTCAAAACATAATATAGACTTACAACTAAAAGTAAAAGCATTCAAAAGAAAAAGTAAACTAGGATAAGATAACCTGTGCCAACATGACACATTACCACATGCAGCAATAACTGCAGTGACTATTTCCATGCTAATATAAATCTTCACGTACACTGTGATCTTCGGCAGACTCCTTCTTCAAGCTATGTATCCTCTTAATATCCTGCGCCATGTATGAACCTATCCTTTCATTAAACTGGCGCCCTACAACACACACAAGCTTTAATCACATCTAGACATACCCTCCCTTGATTCAAGCTTGGTGACTCCAAGCATAGCTCTGAACTTTTCATGCTTCTCCATAGGTAGAGCTTTTGTAAAAATGTCTGCCACTTGGTTCAGAGTGTCACAATGCTGGAGAGTGATCACACCATCAGCTATCAATCCTCGTATGAAATGATACCATATATCTATGTGTTTGTCCTCCCATGGAGAGTAGGATGCTTGGCAATCAAAATTGCTAATTGATTATCGCACCAAATTGTTACTAGATTAGAAACATTTATCTCAAGATCAGATAACATTCTCTTGAGCCATACTTCCTGACACGCAGTTGTAGTAGCTACGATGTATTCGGCCTCCGTGGTTGACAAGGCCACAATATCTTGTTTCTTGGATCCTCACACAATTGCACTAGCACCAAGTAAAAAGGCCCATTCCAGATGTTTTTGTTGATCAACCAGAGTATCCTTACGGTTTCCATCCTCACAACCGGTGAGAAAACTTCTTCATAATCCACTCCGTATTGTTGTGTGTAACCACGAGCAACTAACCTTGCTTTGTGCTTCTCCACCTGTCCATCAGCTCTAAATTTTGTCTTGTAAATCCATTTGATGCCTTCTGCTTTCTTGTTTGGTGGTAATTCAGTGAGCTCCCTAGGTATTGTTGCTCTGAATAGCAGTCATCTCTGCAACCATGGAATCTTTCCATTCTTTGCATTTAATTGCTTCGCTGAAACATGATGCGTCAGTGACGTTCAATGCAAAGATGCATGAGCTATAGATCTCTGTAATGGATTTTGTCCTCCTGGGAGAGGAACCATCCGTTTGAGCTACCTCTTGCCTCATTATTTCTCTTGCTTCTTCTGAGTTTGACCACCCTGATTCTTCTGTTGACACGAATGACTCTTCAGCAGAAATAGGTGTTGTATTGACATTAGTGGGAAGTTCTTCATTAGCATTGACTGTTGACTCTTCAACGATAATAACTGCCTCCCTTTCCTCACTTTTACTCCAATCCCAACGCTTGTTTTCGTGGAACACCACGTCTCTACAAATCACCACCTTACTCATTGATGGATTGCAGAGCTTATAGGCCTTCGTCTCTGAACTATACCCCATGAATATGCACTTCTCCGACTTCTCACTCAATTTTGTCAACTTCTGAGATGGTATTAGAGCAAATGCAATGCTACCAAACACTCTGAGATGCCCAACCCGTGGCTTTGCTCCATGCCACACCTCAAATGGTGTCTTGTTCAGAATTGCTTGAGTGGGCGATCTGTTTATCAGGTACACGGAGGTAGCGACAGCCTCTGCCCAGAATCTCGTGGGCAATTCGCTACTCTTGAGCAAACTTCGGGTCATCTCCACCACTGTTCTGTTTTTCCTCTCCATCACATCGTTTTGTTGAGGGGTGTAGGGTGCCGTTAGTTCCCATCTAATACCAAGGTTGCTGCAATAGTCCCTGAAATCATTAGACAGGAACTCACCTCCACGATCACTCCGCAAAGCCTTGAGCTTTTTCCCAGTCTCACGTTCAACTAATGCATGAAACCTCCGAAAACAGTTGAATGTTTTTGCCTTGCACTTGACGAAATACACCCAGCACATCCTGTTATAGTCGTCAATAAACAAAATGAAATATTTATTACCTCCTATTGATTCAGTGCTCATAGGCCCACACAAGTCTGCATGGACAAGCTGGAGACATAATGATGCTCTCCATGCTTTCTCTTCAGGAAATGGCCTTCGTGATTGTTTAGCTACCGCGCACTCTTCACACTGCATTTCTCCTTTCAAAGTAGGCATTCCATGCACCATGTTCTTCACTGCTAGAGTTCTCAAGCTCTTGTAGTTCAGATGCCTATACCGTATGTGCCATTACCTGGTTGCATTAGGTTGATCAATGGCTACACATGCTCTTCCTATCTTAGAGATGTCAACTGGAAACATGTTATTGGGAGTGCGAGGGATGGAGACGATTAGCTTTCCTGATCTCTCATCCTTGATGATGCAGTTATTGCCTTCAAACCGCACCGAGTACCCTTTTAAGAGCAATTGCCCTACACTAAGCAAGTTATGTGCGAGTCCAGGGACATATTGGACATCATGCAAGTGTTTTGGACTCCCATCAGAGGAACTGACTGTCACTGTGCCCACTCCTTGTCATCGCCCAAATGTACATTCTCCTCCATTGAGTCATTTAATTGACTGAACAACTGCCTTTCTCCGGTTATGTGACTAGAGCATCCACTGTCTACTAGCCATACAGACTTAGTTACAACTATGGGTTGCCTGCAAGCCATGAACAAGTTGTTAGTTTCACTGTCTTCAGTTGCTAGATTGGCTTCTTTCTCTGAAGGTTTTCCCTTAGCCAAGCACTCTGACTTGTAGTGCCCGTATCTCTTACAATTAAAGCATTGTACGTTGCTTCTTGACTCATTACTTCTTCCTTTTCCACGAGAGAAGCCTCTTCCTCTTCCATGAGAGAAGCCTCTTCTTCTTCCTTTGGTGTTGTTCCAAGTAGGAGTTGCACTTGTTCTTCTTCTTTCACCAGAACCTTGAACAGCTGCCTCAATCTTCACATGAAGTGCTCTTTCAGTTAGTCTATCCACAACACGATTTACTCTCATTTCATGAGCTTGTAGAGAACCATTCAGCTCATCTAGTGTCAACTTTGAGATGTCGTAAGACTCCTCGATGGCCACTGCAACGTAGTCAAACTTAGGAGCAAGACTTCTAAGAACCTTAGAGACAACCTCAACCTCAGTTAGGTCATACCCCATGCCTTTTATTTGGTTAACTATAGTTATAACCCTTGCACTGTATGCCTGAATACACTCATCGTCTTGCATTTGCAAGGTCTCGAAGCTCTGCCTCAATGCTTGGCGATGAACCGACACAATTTGGGAAGTGTCATGATACTGTTTCTTGATCATTTCCCAAGCCTCGTGTGCTATTACAGCCTTTGCAATCCGGTCGAGAATATCTTCATCAACCGCCTGTTGAATGAGACAGAGAGCCTTTGCATCCTTCTTCTTGTTTTCTCTCTACCTTCCTTCATCCTCGGACTCTGCTACTCCCTTTTCCACCAACTCCCAAAGCTCATGTGAATGGAAAACTATCTTCATCCTCAGGCTCCACCTGCCGTAGCTCTCACCTTTGAAGACCGGCACACAAGGTTGTGACAAACACACTGGCTTTGCATTTGCAGCCATGATATGTGACAACCTCAGCTCTGATACCACAATGTTGGGTATTTGAGGACCACTCTACTCACCGTTCACTGGAGAAGAAGCTTAGCTTGGAAGCTGAGAATCAACACACTCACCAAGCAAACATACAGCACACACAGAGCCACTCTAAAAGTCTCACACGTTCATTCAACTAGTCAAAACATAATATTGACTTACAACTAAAAGTAAAAGCATTCAAAAGAAAAATTAAACTAGGATAAGATAACCTGTGCCAACATGACACATTACCACATGCAGCAATAACTGCAGTGACTATTTCCATGCTAATATAAATCTTCACGTACACTGTGATCTTCGGCAGACTCCTTCTTCAAGCTATGTATCCTCTCAATATCCTACGCCATGTACGAACCTATCCTTTCATTAAACTGGCGCCCTACAACACACATAAGCTTTAATCACATCTAGACAGTCTCTTCATTGCATGATATCTCCTTGAACTTCATCATGTTGCAATTAAAAATGACACTTTGCATAGAAGCAAGAATAAGTTCCAGTATCCTAGACTCATTCCTTAGGGTATGTTCATCTGTGAGCCTCTATATGAATGCTTGAATCTTTTTTTTTTTAATTAAATTACTTTCCTAAGTGTTTAGCTTTTCTCCTTTGTTTCTCCTTTTGATAGCCTTTGCTTGTTGAAGATGTTGTTTGTGCTCAAAGTTCTATCAAACTTGCATTTGCTCCTCACTCTTTCTTTGAAAGCTTACTGGCATTTATAAGCTCTCTCATGTTAACTGTAAAATTGCTCATCTTTATCATCTCCACTACCTAATCATTATTTCATTAAAATTTGAATAATTTGAATCTACTTAAGGTAAACAAAACATGTTTGTCTTTCTTGCTTGTGACATAAATATTTTTTTTAATAAAAAAACCTAGTTATTCCTCAAATTCTACTACCACCACTGCTTTCGATGTTGAATTCTAAAATTGATACGACCACTATACCTTATTCATATATGCATTAATTTGTCAGCTTCAGAAGTAATTAGAAAATCAAACTCTTGGGATTGGGTTCAAACTATAGCCTTGATCCTTTTGTCTGAGCTTGATATTCAATATTGGTCCTTTTTTCTTCTTCTCCAAGTCTTCTCCTCCTTCAAAGCCCTCAAAAAGATTTCAATAGATTTAGATCTAGTTCTATATATAACCCCCCCCTCTCTTTTTTTCCCCTCTCCCCAAACTTCTAAAAAGTCTTTATTCAAATTTTTATGGCATAATAGTGGAATTAGTTACTTACTTACTCAATTATATCTTTAATACTATTATGGTATAGTTGTAATTTAGTAGTCTTTCAACACTCTGGCCTTGGTTTGGCCAAGCCTAGCTTATTAACTTGGTCTATGTTCTCCCTAGCTTATCTTCAACTTCCATAAATAATCTGGAAAAATGTTGAATACCAAACTTGAAAGATCTTTCCAACAAGCTCTGATTTACCCTGATCTGAAAAAGAGTGATTTATGGTCATATCCTTAGTTGTGCACGTAGCTTAGGTTAGATATTACCTTTTACCTTATTTACTCAATTTTGAACCATTCTTTGGGAAGAAGTAGTCATTTTTGCTCTAAAATAATATAAAAGCACATCAAAAGTATTCAATCTCCAAAAATATGAAATTTGGGCTAAAATATGATGGTATGACTATATTGGAGCTCTTGATGGAAGCCATAACTATGCTTTTGTTCTTACATATGAAGTTGCAACATTTCGTGGGTAAACCCATAAATGTAGTGACTATTGTAAACTCTGACTTACTTTTATATATGTCCTTGTTAGAGGGAAGGTTCAACACATGATGCTCTAGTTTTACATGATGCACTTTAGAAACCTAATGGCCTATTAATCCTTGAAGGCATCCACTTTGTTTGGTTTGTTAATACAGTAAACCTCTGTGAATTAATAATGTTTGGACCATGAATATTTATTAATTTAGAGAGGTATTATTTAATCTATAATTTAATAATTTATCAATTCAATGAGTGCTTTTTGAATTCAACTAATATAAATTTGATTACATAAAAATTCATTGTATATATATTTATGAAAATAACTAAATGGTATGTATTGTTTTAAATATTTAAATGATATTCATTATATTGACTAATTAAATAAAGTTCTATGTACTAGTCACTAGCATCTACAAGTTCATCGTACTAGAATTAAATAGATTCAACGTATGATGATGAAGGGAACTATTGTATAAACAACATGGAAATTTTTTTTAAAATCATACCCAATAATAGTTTCTCATCTAAAAGGTGTCCAAAAACCAACCATGACCAATTAAATAAATAAAGCATTATGTGAGTATAAGAAAGATCAACCGATGTGCACTCAAAAAGATTTACAACAGTAGCTTGATGATAAATATGATTTGAAAGTTAGCCAAAGTACAATATCAAATATTTTCAAGTAATTATCTAAGTACCTTTCGGCTATCAAGCACTCTCAAGATTTACAACAGTGCCTTGATCATAAATATGATTTGAAAGTTAGTCAAAGTACAAACGGAATGGATGCCTACCTAGCTTTTTGATTAATATGCTCATTGTTTGGAACTAGAATAAGAATAGTAGAAGAATTTAGTTGGTAGTAGATAATTATCCAGCCCATCCAAGAAATATTAAATCACTAAGAAATGTTGATTTTTTTTTTCTTTTTTACCACCTAACATGACATCAAAAATTCAATCATATGACTCTGAGATAATAAGAAGTTTCAAGATGCACTACCGTAGGAGATTTTACAGTAATATATTAGAAGGCTATGAATTGGGACAATCTGATCCAGAAAAGATTAATGTTTTAGATGCCATCAATCTTGAGTTCTTAGCTTGGATGATAAATGCTCAATAAAATGCAATAGCAAATTGTTTCTGACACTGCAAAATTTGTTTAGGGGATGAAGTAGCCTCAAGAAACTTAACTGATGTACCTTTTGAAGAAGGCATTCATGAGCTTGAGAAAATGATTAATGATCTCGTTTACCACAATAAAATGGATGTCAATCACCTATTGGATTATGTGGGTGAAAATGATGAATGTTTAGAGGTCTAAGTTTAGGAGAAATTGAGGCTAATGTTATTGAAAATCCTGTTGATGATGACGCTAAGGATGATCTTGTACATTTAGAACCAATCACTCGAAAAGTATCATGCATAGTGCCAACAACTCTTCATAATTTTTTATTGTAGTTCGAGAACATGGCACCAAAGCTTTTTAATACAATGAGAAAACTTAGATATGAAATGCACCTAGATTTAAATTTTAAGAAACAATAAACAACAATAATTCATATTTTACTAATTTGTCCTAGTTATGTTTGTAATTTTAGAGAATTATTAATTTATGATATTTACGGGACTATAGATATATATATATATATATATATATAAGCATCTTCCAAAAAAAATTTATTTATTAGTTTATCGAAATTACTAATTTTGTAAGTTGGCCAAAGTTGGGAGAGAAAAAAAAAATTATTTAAGAGAAGTTATTAATTTATTGAGTCTTAATTTCCGGAGATTTAACTGTATAAAGGGTAGCATACGAGAATAATATATTCATTATAATTTTCTCAGCTATCATCTTTACTTTTTTTTTTCACCAAAGTATTACTTGGTTGATGTAGGATAGGCTAAGACCAAGTTTTATATCTCTCTGTAGGTGTGTGAAATATCATCTTAAAGGGTTTGGCTCGTATATACTTGCAAACTTAAAAGAACTTTTTAATCTTCATCACTCATTGGCCCTACCGTTGGATTTCTTTTTGGTTTTCTTAAAGGCTATTTCAAAATGTTCTCATCTTAGCTATTTTTGTAATTCAAAAGTCAAGTTGAACTAGTCTTAGTTGCATATATTCTACATAATTACATCCTAAGTAAAGGTGAAGATGTATGATATTTTCTGAGGAAGAGTGCACACCACATCATCCGCCCTCAGAAAGTAATTTTATGGAGCAAAGAGAAGCACAAGAATGGGTAGTACGTCAAGAACAGATTGCATACAATATGTGATCAAACAAATAGATAATTGTCTTTTGTTAGTTGATTAAACTACACTTTCTTGTAGACCAAGACTTGCACTATTATATCTTGCTAGAATGTTTGATTTTCTGGGCTCGAAGTTGAGTACATTATAAAATTCATTATGTTATATTCAACAAATCATCCTATTAAAAAATTTCAATTGTTATCTTTAAAAAATTTTGCTTACTTATTTGCTAATATAGAATAGATGGTATAGGGATGTTATTGAATAGTCATATTCAACATTGAGAACCCTCACTAAGAAAATTAGTGGCATTAAAAGGTGGCCCTTTAATTAAAGTTGCTTCTTAATAAGATTCATGGCATACAAGGCTTTAAAGTTGATAAGTGCTTCAAACTCCCAAACATTCCATATTGTAATTATTACTATGAAAGAAGAGTTTAGTTGTAATGCCTAGGATTTCCTATACTTGGGCTTTCTATGTTATAGATATAACTAAGCCCAGTACTATGCATATGATATCTTGGCATTATTGTGCATTTGTGGTTCTAGCGCTACTATGCATCTGATATCTTGAAATGTTTTATGACGATGATGGGCATGTTAGGTCCATGTCTCTAGTTTCAGTTGACTTGAAAGTGTCTGTTATACTATAGTGGAACATTTATTGCATCCCTTAAAAATGCAAAATGTTATTTTGTTAGTAGATATCCTAAAAGTATTTGTGAATATGTAAATGTTATATGTAACATTACCTTTTTGTAACTATTGGCTCTTTTGTTAGTATAACCTTTGCATGGTCCAACCAATGTCACATTCGCCTATGAAGCACATACGTATAGGGTAACAAAAAACTAATGAGTGAAGGAGCGCCTTTATAGTTGTCTTACTACTTTTCTCTATATATATATACATATTGTTGTACTAAACAAAGATTCATTTTGTATCCAAAGCTAAATTTTATTATACTTTAATTTCTACTTGCATTGTTAATTATTTCTAGTATTTGTTGTTCTGAAACCTTACGTATAATGTGGAGCCCATCCCTATTCATGTGTGGCCGGTCTATCTACATCATCAACTGGGTTTAGGGCATGACATCAATATTTATAGTCATTGAAGCAGATGTGTCAAACTAACTAAGGAAAGTTTATCAGCAATAAGCAAGAATCGACAAACTAAAAGTCTTAAGTGGAATGGGTTGCGATGATAAATTAAAGATGATAATCATGGGAGAATGAAAGTACATGGACTATGTGAAGATACAAATTTATTTAAAATTCATGCTTACAAATATTAATTGTGGCCCATCACCACAAACTAGTGGTCTAGATGATATATCTTTTGAGGAGATAAATTGCCATATTAATATGCCAACACTCATCCATAATTAGTTAGAAAGCTCAAAACCTAGGGGAACAACCTCAAACAAAAGGGGAATAAAAACAAAAAATTGGCCTTTGAAGCTGAAGCAATACAAGATATAAGTAGAATGATTAAGGAGGAATTTGCAATAATGAACTCTACTAATTCATAAGCCTTTGCAAAGAACATGGCTTATGAGTACATGAAGTCAAAAGCATATGGTTGCTCTAATCGTGAGATTAACAAGGCCTATGATTAGTTGATGGCAGACAATAGTAGAGCTGTCTCTTTCTTGGTGAAAAATGAAAAACTCAGGAAATATTAGGCAGAGGAATTTTTTAATCACTTCACAGTAAATGAGAATTTTTTTTGGAGGCTCAATTAGGTTGTTTGTTCATCAGGTAGTATATCATTGCAATTTTAATAATTTGTTTATGCATTATAATATTGTTATGAATCTTAGCTTTGATGGTATTTTATAGTGTTCTTTATTTATTCACAGGGAGTTACAAAGTGTGGAGCACCATTAGAGTTGGTTGTGAGACTGAAAAGAATTCCAAAGTAATTAATTAAAAAACTCTTGCTATATATATCATGTTGCCATCAATTAGTACATGATACTAATATTTCAATCACTCTATATGTTCAATTTACTTTGAGGATTTGAGGACAACTTCAAACATGGATCCATATGTTGTCACTTCTATGATTGGAGACACTACCATTTTGTTCAATCATATATTAATAGTATATCTACAGGGTTTTTATGCACCAGACTACAATTATCTTAACAGTAAGCTTTTGTTTATACGATGTTTTGGACATACCAAAAGATATATCTTGATGGAATTCAATGTCATGGAATTGTGTTGATGTTTGAAATCATAAATTATCCGATGAGTTTTTTTGTTTGTTTCTTTGTCTTTTTTTTGTTTTTTTTATTTATTTATTATTTTAATTTTTTTTTTTTGCATTCATGGATTCAATTTTCAAGACTTCAATGCTCTTCTTTGATTCACCTCTAGTTGGAAGAAGTTTGATAGGGTCTAGAAAAAAAACAAATCATTCAATTCCCTAACTTCCATCAATTCCTGCAATTAATGCATAAAACTAATCAAAACTTGAGATTGTAAGAGTCATAATAATATTGATTCATACATGGCAAGTGATTTTTTTAATAAACTATGATTATAAAATTGCACCCATATTTCAATTAATATGGTTTTAATAATCTAGTAAATAAAATATTCTCTTATGAGAATTTTCTTTTGTTTGTAGGCAATGGAGGAGCTATATGATATCATGATAAATAAGTTTACTATTTATATTGGTTTTATAATACAAATTAATAAATTTAATAATTAATTTAATAATTAATTTAATTATAAAATTAATAGATGAAATGATTAATACAATAATTGCAAGTATTAAAATAATTTACATTGACATGAATAAAGACATATTTATGTAAAGAGACATGGGGTGTCCACATCACATGTTTTCAATGAAAAATTTACAAATGTATCCAACCAAAAATAAAATCTTGGGATACAACATCTCTAGTTAGGTAGATACATTTAACCAAACAATAAATTTGACTACACCATATTTTAAAATATAAAAATTTATATTCATTTTTATAACTTAAAATCCATTGAATTTATAATTATGTTCAACTAAACAGCATCGATTTGTCTAGGATTGGAAAAGTTATGTTCATCCCGGTGAAGTTACACAAATTCTTTGTCTAATAGCTGTCAGAACTTTGAATTTTGACTTCATTATTTAGAGCTCCATTATTTATATTTGCCCCAAAGACAATTAAAAACATATCAAAAGCATCTATTTCATAAAATATAAATTTTGAGTAAAAATACGATGTCTTAGCACAGTAAGGTCGAGGTTTTCATCAAAATTGGGTAATAAAGACCCTAAAAATCACTATACAATTAACATTCGTGACCAATCAAGCTTCAATCTCCAGCAAGAAGTCCAATTGCTAGAAATCTAGCAACAACAAAGGCATTTTTTTTCCTTCTACTGAATGGCGGTCTTCTCCTTTCTCTGAGGCTTTCTCGATGGCCCCATCGGAGCCGCCATCCATCTCCCCACCCTCTCCCAAGACTAAGGCCCATGTCTCCTAGGCAAACGTTGTCAACTCCAACCCAAAAAACCTATATGTTGAAACTCCCCCTCATCTTCAACGAGGGGCAATTTGGAAAAATTAAAAACTTTTCTCGTTCCTTGGTAACTATCGAACAAGACCTATGTCTCCTTGCTAGAGATGGCATGCAATCCCCCTTATACGCCAAATTTCTTGGCAAATCTCTTCCTCTTGATCAAGAAAAACTCACTTTAGCAGATGCTTGGAGGGGGCCTCGGCTCTTTTTTAGTTGCCGACCTTCCAAATGGGTACTACTACATCGGATGTGAATCACTGGAGATGCATACTCGTCTTCTCTGGGAATGGCCTTGGCAAGAGTCATTCCTACCGGCTTTTGAGAAGCTCTCAATGGCCGTAATATGGATATAGACTTACCATTTACCCATGAAGCTCTTGGGAGGAGACATCTTAGAGATGGTTTCTTCCCAGTTCGGACTTGCTCTCAAAGTTGATGAACATACCCTCAATTGTTCAAGAGCAAAGTTCGCTCCGGTTTGTGTGGAGATTGATTTCTCCTAACCCCTTCAACAGGGTACCTAGGTAAAGTACAGTCATCATACTATTTTTGTTCTAGTCTTATATGAAAAATTGCCAGTTTTTTGTTACAGATTTGGAAGAGTTAAACACAGCAAAGCACACTATTCCTTCTCCAGCAATCATCTGCAAATTGGATAGCATGTGCCCCCAGAACCAGTGGTTCCAAGGCCGGTGGATGCCTGGATATGAAGATTGATGAGGTTGGGAAAGAACATGATGATTCTGCTAAGAAGATCTTCACTCTTCCTCCACCTTCAGAAAGAAAGGAATACTTTGGGCTTGATTGGATTGGCTTCTGGGAAGCCCATAAACACTTTTTTATAAGTTAAGCACTTTTTTCTAAGTGTAGGAAAACATGTTTGCATTAGCTTTTCTGCAAAAGCAGAAGCTGATAGAAAAGCCCAAATTCTACTTTTTCCAGAAGCTGGTAAATTATGCTTCTAATAAAAGCAATTCTAATAGATTTCTCCAAGTTATTCTCCTATCTCTTGCCTCCACTCCTTTCATCCAAATAAAGGAAAGTTAGATAAAGGAAGATAGAAAAGAGAGGGACAAGGAGGTGGCTCCGTCCTCATCTTTGACCTCTACGACGAGGAGCACTCCACCATCTTCAGGTTCAGGTGAGTTTTGTTGTTATTCTGTGATTTTTGTTACTATTGGTTTTAATTTGTTGGTTTTGATTTGTTATTGTTGTTGTATTTTGTGCTTTTATAAAGGAGGCTATATTTCTGTAGGTTATGCCTAAGCTTATCAGTGACTTTATTAAATATGCCTAAGCGTCCGATCATGATGAAATCTTCCAATTTAAACAATTTTTTTTCTTATGCGTAAGCGTCCGATCATGATGAAATGATATTAGTGGTGAAATCTTCCACCCAAATCTTCCCTTTGATTTCAACCACCTTATGTGTATAGATGATCTCATTAATTCTTATTACCAAAGCCTCCCATAAAATTGCTCGGAATTTCATTCTTTGCCTTAATATTTACCAGAACCTCACAGGTTAGAAGCCAAACCTTTGTAAGTCGGCTATCTATCTTCCTTCTTGGCGCAACAGAAAACTTTCTAATTCTATTTCTAGAATTTTGGGTATCACCTTGGGAACCTTTCCTTTTACCTACCTTGGTATACCCATTTCTCTGAAGAGGCTCCTGGTTAATCAATTGACCAGTGTGACTAGTAAGATCCAGACTAGCATTCATTCTTGGAATTACTCTACAATCTCAACTGTTGGTAGAGTCATTCTTCTGAATAGATCCATCTTTTCCCTTCCCAACTACTTCCTTTATGTTATGAACCTTCCTGATTCAATCCTTGATAATATTACCAAGCTTGCTCGGAGCTTTCTCTAGAGTAGAGACAGTAAAGGTAATAGCTTCCACATAATAGGTTGGACAGTAACTACACTTACAAAACCTGAAAAGGGAGGGGGAAGCTCGGTCTTAGGAATCTCGGGCATGTCAAACACTCTCTCATTGCTAAAAAATATCTTTGACATTTTGAATTCTGAAAACAAAATTTAGATTGATATTTTCAAGTATAAGTATAAAGGCTGGAATGTCTGGAACATGGACAAGCCCTCGCACTCTTCTTGGTTTTTCAAATCTATTTGCAGGTCTATCTATTGATTGAAAAATGAATTTTAAAATTTTGTCTACCAACTCTCGCAACATAGAATTGTGGAAAGACCCTTGCATTATGGATGTCCCTATTATGAGTGAACCCACTTTCCTTAACATGTCTCTTGTTTTTGAAAACTTGGATTTCTTTAATATTCTGACCCAAAACAGATTTAATGTTGAGTATTTGAATATCATTTTGGGTTGAATCTGGATTGGGATTGGATTATTAATATCAAGATTGACTATGATTCCCATACTCTTTGGATTTGGGGGCTCATACTCTTAAACCTTCCATCGCTCCTACTGTTTATGATTATCCTAGCTTTAGAGACTCCAATCCATGGCTCAGTTGGCAACACATTTGGAAGCTTTGTGTTTTACCCCGGATTAAAACCTTCATTTGGAAATTGGCCCATGGAAATCTACCTATCAGTGCCTACCAATACGATCTGAACATTGGGCCTTACACACTTTGCAATCTCTGTGGTTCGAAACTGAAACAACCAATCATTTAATTTGGGGTTGCTATAAAATCACTCCCCATTGGACCTCTCTTCTTTCTTTGTTGGGTTTGGATTTGAATCATATAACTGCTCTTAGATCAAGGGATTGACTTATAAACATATTCAACTCGTGGAATGGAGACGGCTTCTTTAAAGCCCTCATTGCCACTATTTCTTGAATTATTTGGAATGATCACTACAACTATTTCTTCATAGGATGAACTCCCAATCTCCACACCATTATCCCTAGAGCCTGCTCTTATTGCACAGAATATTATAATTCAATAGGCAAAAATTATAGGGAGTGCTCTAAACCTTAATTATACCCCTTGGAAATGTATTATCCTTTACACTAATGCTTCTTGGATTGATCCCTCTGGAGATAGTAGTATAGGATTCGTTGCAATTACTAACGCAAGACCTATTCTGATTGCAAGTTATTTGGGAACCATGACAGATTCTCCAATTTTGGCTAAGATCACGACCATGAACCAAGCTCTCAAAGTCTGCTATTCTAGAAGTTATATCCCGGATAAAATTCACTGTGATTTCGCGAGCATCGCTCAGATGTTAAGGAGTTTTGATAATTGTGTAGCTTGGCGTTTCAAATAAGAAATCAAGATCCTTAAGCAAAAACTTCATACACATCCAAATACCATTCTGGAAACAATTGATCGTAAAGACAATTAAATCGCTGACACCCTTGCAAGTTGAGGCAGATTAAATTCTCAGCTTTCTCTCTATTTTCAAGGGTCATTTGGTGCTTTACCATTAGAATGGTTTGATGGAATTTGATTGATGGGAAAGTAATTGATGGAAAAATAACATTTCTTTGTTTATTATGCATTGGAAAGTTTGATTAAATTGATGGGAAAGTAATATTTCTGTGTTTGGTATTGTAAAATATTCTTGGGAATCTATTGGTATAATGACAAAAATACCGTTGCATTATTTTACTTATCCAGAACTTCTTAATCAATTTTTACTATTAAAATAATATGTTTAAATGTATAAAATATATTTAATATTGAATATTTAAATAAAAAAATTTTTAATAGTAAATAATAATATGTTTTAGATATTAAAATAATAAATAATGTTATTAAAATAATAATATATATGTTTTTAAATGTATAAATGTTTTTAATATTAAAATAATAATAATAATAAAATGTTTTAAATAATAATAATGAGCTATTCTTTGTTTTAGTGTCATCAAGTCAGCTGAGATAAAATTTTTGGATATTATAAAATAAAACCCAATTATTTCATTAATCTATATTTAACTATTTACATTATATATTTCATTAAAACATATTTACTTAATAAAATATTAAATATAATTAATAGAAATAATTAAATAATCTATGTTAAAATTACATTTCAAAATAAATATTTTAAAAAATAAAAATATATGAATAATAATAAATTATTATATTATAATTAATAAAATAATTAGATAATATATATTTTTTGTAAACCCCGGACTCGGATGCCGGTGTTATTAAATAATACACTTTTTATTATATTATAATTAATAAAATAATTAAATAATACATTTTTTAGTCATCCCATTATAATCAGCAAGCTCAATTAGGACAAATGTCAAGGCTATTCTTGTCATTACACTATAAAATCACATTTCTTTGCTATAGGATAACTTTCCATCCATAACTTGAGGGAATTGCATTCCACTAATTTGAGACAATGATTTTTCCATAACATAATAACTTTTCAGTGAAAAAAACCAACCAAAAGCTGGAAAATCTTTCTCTTGATAAAGATTCCAAAAAAGTGGTTACTTTCCTACCTACCAAACACTATCTAGGAAATGGGTTGTCCCAGATGGCTTCATGTGCACTACATTTGTTTCAATCTTTCCTTTTAAGTTGTGTTCACTCTTTGTGTCTTTCTAAGCTTATTGCTCTTTTGTTCAAAAAGGCACTAAGAAAGCTAAGTTGTAGCTAAGGTATGGGCTATCTTCTTATTTTAAAAAGACTTTTGCACATTTTCAAAATTTTAAAAATTCTTATTTGGAAAGAAAAGCTCAATGGGTCAGGTATTTTTTTTAGGGAAAATTACTTTTTAGTCCCTGCAAAGTTTCAATCCTCCTGTTCAGTCCCTCTGACTTTTTCATTTTCATAAAAATCCCTCCTTTAATGTTTACATTCCTCTTTAGTCCATGCCGTTAAAGGCGTCAGTTATGAGGCTGTGAAATGGCAATCTTGCCCTTGTCTCAAAAGCAAGCATTGAAGGGCTTTTTCCCTCCATGTCAAATCAACTTTTGTAAAAAAGTTAAAAAGTAATTCAAAGAAGCTACCAATGTCAGAGCCTTTTCATTTCTTTTTTATATAAGTCTTGTTCTTGTTCTTGTTCTTCTGACTTCTTGTTCTTCATCTTCTTATTATTATTCTTAATCTTGGTGTTGAAGCCTCTCGTATTTTTAACCTCCTTTGATTATTTTGTTCTCTTTATATCTGTGTACCTTCTTAACGCCAGGAAAGAGCTTTCTTAGTTTTGTCATTGTCTCATTTTCTATTCTACATCCTGTAGAGGCCGAGGCCGTGGGAAAGTTTGTTGAGATTCTTCTTGTTTTCATATTTTATACTAAGTAACAAACGATAGCCTTTGTAACTTTTTAATTTTCGTGTAGGTGTTTATAATCAATGGAAACCTTTTGTGCCGTGGCAAGATACAAAGGAGAAGGACGTATGCTTCAATTTACCGTATTGAGTTCATGGGAAACAGTAATGGGTGACATAAGTGAGCGGTGGCCATTGGACGGTTCTCATGTCAGGGTAAAGTTTGTGACACCTGACTCGTACAAGACGCTTTGCCTAATTGAGTCGGATGCTGACTTTCAACGCATGTGCCATATACATCATACTTTCAACAAAACCGTTGTCGACATCATCATCGAGGACACGAGTGGGTCAATGGATGACAACTTGGGTTCATTGATTCCATCGTAATTGCAATGATAATTATTACCGATTACCTTTCATTTGTGTATTATGTGTAATTTATCTCATACATGTTTATTAAATTAGTCTCATGCGTATTAAACTACTTTATTTGTGTAATATTATCTATTTATGTGTAAATATATACTTTACTGTCTAAAATACCTTATTCTTGTGTAAGTTTGATGTTTATTTGTGTAATAAAGTATCGTATTGATATTTTCTGTTTTATGCATTATCATGTAGGGACACCTTCTTAGCAAGTATGAACGCAGATGTCGAGACATATCTGTCCCAACATCCTCCGACAGGGGCGCTCAGTATTGTTCAGTCTTCACAAACACTTGATAGGGTGACCGTAAAAGTGGGTCAGCGCTTTGACAATGTGGAGCAGTTCATAGATTGTCTACGCAGCAACGCCATAAGACAAAATTTTGATTTTATGTTTATAAGAAATGATAAACTTTGGGTGACCATCAAATGCGCTGCTCCAAATTGCTAGTGGCGTGTGCATGCATCGAAAGAGGGAAATGTTGACACCTTCCGGGTGAAGACAATGCAGGCAACACACATTTGCGGTGGAGGCATTGGTACAACAACGCACAGTTGTGGGAAGGAGATTACACGGGCCGCCATTCATGGTAAAGAGGTTAGTAGTTACGATTTGCTTCTCTGGTATGCGGACAAAGTGGTTGAGATGAAGCCCGGCAGTTTTGTAATCATTGAGAATAACGGTGATTGATTTTAAACGCGCTTTTTTTCTCGTTTCGGGCATGTTTGTTGGGTTTCAAGTTGGGATGCAAGCCATTAATTTTTTTTACCGAACTGACTTGCTTGTCAAGTACGACGGGATTCTGTTAGTTTCAACTGGCAAAGATGGCAATGAGTTTCTCTTCCATATAGCATTCACAGTAGTTGACAACGAAACAAATGATAATTGGACCGTCAAATTCACAAAGTTTTTACATTTATCTCGGATCGATCGAAAGGTCTTGTTAACGCAGTCACGCGCGTGTTCCCGTCATCACCGCATGGTTATTGTTAGCGCCATTTGGAAGCCAACTTTATGAAAGTGAATGGCAGCCTTGGGAAATCATTGAAAGAACAATGCTGGCCAATAATCGTGAAAATTACGTACGCATACACGTCTAAAGAGTTCAATGATGCAATTAGTGAACTTGTAGCTATATCGACTAATGCACATGATTGGTTGTTACACAAGTCCGACATTGATCATTGGTGTAACTATTTGTTCAAGGGTATGTGGTGGTGCGAAATGTACTCTAATGTAGCGGAGTCTTTCAATGCCTGGATCAAAGAGGCAAGGCATCTACCGGTAACAAGCATAGTCGATACTATAAGGTAAGATTAATCTACAATTCATTGTTTAATGTGTAGTAATCAACAATACTGCGTAATAATTGCTACTATTATTTAAAATCCTATTTTCCATTGTAGTTTATATAGGTCATGTGTACAAATATGGGTTCCTATGTAAAATATTAGTTAACTACGTATAAATTCTAATACATGTGTAGTATTCCATGTTACTGCGTAATATTTTGCATTAGTGGTTAAAATCGTGAGTTGCTATGTGCGCTTATGATCTCATGTGTATTAAATTATGTTTATGTTCATTAGTAATTCTTACCCGGCTTCGCGCATGTTAATACCCAGGTTTAAACTTATGAACATGCTTACTGAGTAGCGCGAAGTGTCTGCCATGTGGGACACATACCTTTGCCCTGAGATACACAAGAAGGTTGAACAAATCATCGAAATCAGTTGGTTTTTGAGGGTGGGTCGATCAAGCGATGACACTTACGAAGTGGTTGACGAGCACAATAATGCCGTCAACCTACGCTTACGTAAATGTTCTTGTAGGAGATGGGACATACATGGGATGCCATGCAAGCATGCGACTGCTGCGATTATGCAAACGGACACAAATGTGCACTGCTATGTCGACCAATATTTTACAGCAGAATCGTATCGTCATGCATATGGCAAACCAATATACCCGATCCCTGACAGTGACAAGCCATCGGATGGCGCCCGTCAACTGAGAATACGGCCACCGATAGCAAAGAAACGACCCGGCCGTCCGCGAAGGAAACAGATCGAATCACAAGCCTTTGATGTGCGTGATTTACATTGTGGAAGGTGTCACTAAAGTGGACATAATCGATGATCTTGTAATGCAATCATTGTGGACTAGCTATAAAAACTTCTTCATGCAGTCATTTTACCTTTTGTTAGACATTTATAGTGTGTTGGTGTAGCAATCACTTGAATTGTGTAGTTAATCAGTTTGCTGTGTATTATAAGTTTTTCGTGTGTAATATTCAAGGTTACTGTTTAGAAAACTACTCTATTGTGCAAAATGATAAGTTTCTGTGTTCTTAATGATGTTATTGTATATACAATTGATACTACTGTGTAAAATACAACTAAGTTGGATATGTTTGAGAGACAGTAAAAATTCTGGTGAACTGGATTCATAAATGATTTAAGTACAAACATTTGCAGTTTCAATTCACCATATTATGAAAATGTACTCAACAGTTGCCATCTTTGATATTCTCGACGGGAGGTTCTTCGTCGGCTATATGATCCATGTTAAGTTCTGCGTTATGGGCAATACCAGCGTCGTCAGTAGTCTCAACAGTAGGTTCATCATCCGCTGTAGACTCTGCGGTAGGTTCAGCAGCCTGGCCAGTCTCTACTGCAGTTTTAGTTTTCTCTTTAATTAGCCTCTTGGGCCGTCTCCACGACTGTGTCAAAAATAATTTTTTGCCTTATTCGATCAATTAATATTCGTGACACGTAGCGCAGTCTCAAATATGGGATGTCCCCCCATGGTATGTCCAGTCGTTCCCCATTCAAAATTTGCTCCATGTAGCGTACACAAAATGTTGGGCAGTCGTTCCTTCCTGGGGGTTGTTGGGGGCAGTCACGCACATACTCTAGAGGTAGATCTCTGAATTTGTTGTGGCCCAAGTTAACCTCCAGTACGAGTTCAAAAAGATCCCATTGAAGTATCATATTCCATCATCAGTGAGGAGTATATTAGAAGAGGAATAGCAAACGATTGAGAAGGACTTACCATGTCAACGACATCTAAGTCGTATATAGATGACTGAAGTGACGAGTAGTGCATGTATTTTGAATTTTCCAAGTCAAGCGTTAGCAAATGACAGTGGTCGTTGAAGACGATTGGCATCAGGATAATGTCAGCATTTTTGTAGCTAAACATTATATCCTCCATCATGCACGCAGCCAGGTCTGCCATGGTTTCCAACTTCTACATGGCGAGCGCCTGAGGATGCGTAATGACGGCTCTTTTTTGGAATGGTAGTAGATTTGATGGTATCTATTCACGCATGATGAGGACCAAGACGTCAATAACATCGTCCAAGACTTGATCTTTACCTTCGAGGAGAATGTAAATGCTATCACACATTGTGTACACGTAGTCATTCCTCCACACTATTGAACTGAAAAAATATGTCAAGAAAAGTACAACGTGAATCATATATTACACACAAATAATTGAGTTTACACATTTACTATTTGTATTACACACCTATTTATAATTTGTTAAACCTAAAATGTTATTTACACATAAATAGCTACATTTTTACACATGTACATGTTTATTTACACATGTATAATGTAATATAGACATAAAAGCAAGAGTCATACACAGTCAACGGATATTACCTGTCCACTCGAGTGTTCAAGTAATGCGTAAGGGCTGTCCGTTCCAACAAATTCAACCTACCGAAGCCTGCGTACTTCTTTTTTTATGGGAGAAAACCCGGAGGGGTCTTCGCTTCGTGGGTTGTCTCTCTTGGTGGAACCTCGTATGGCACTATTGTATGCGGATTGGTTTCCTCTGATGTATTCTTCATTCCAGTTAGGGATTCTACAAGTGCTGCCACTTCTCCTGAGGCCGCTTCATCGGTATATGTTGTGTCAGTTGAAGTGGAGTCAAGTGGAAACATTCTCCTGGGCAGGGCTCACATAGGTAGTTGGTTTTTTGGAGCATGTGTCCTTGTGCTTCGTGTTCCCTTTCGCACAGCTTTCTTAGGTGGAACCTTCTTGGGGGCCCTGACTGGAGCTTTTTTTGTGGAACCTTCTTCGATGATTGTTTGGGTGGGACAACCTAAGATATATCTGCCTTAGCCATGCGGCGAGTTACTCACCTTGGCGGTGTGTCAACTTTACTACCTTCGCCGGTGGAAGTCATTACAACAGGCGCAGGCTCTGTCATAGGGGCAGGTCCGGAAATAGGCGCTGGTTCTGTAATGGGGAAAGGTACTGGGCCATCAAGGTTGGTATTTTTATTTACAATTACATCCTCCACAACATGAGAAGGTGCAGGCTCTGCAACAGGGGATGGTGCTGGGGTTCTCGGGTATCATCAGCATCAAGAGCGTCAGGGGATGTTTCTGAAGTGTCCCTTTCCCAAGTCAGGCCAGACCGCCCCTTAAAACACCGGGTTACCCGCTTGAATCTCCTACCCTAAGAAAAAGGGGGAGAACAAACCGTTGGTTCCCGCTGTATGTTACTATCCGGCGGTGATGACCTTGATACGGACCTCCACCACCTTTCATCATTCGCGTCTCGCTCGTCCAAACGCACACGCATATCACGAACTTCCTCTAATACCCGCTGCAAGAGGTTACGTACATCATCGCCATCTCCCTCTGATTGATGGCGAGAAAATTTCGATGAGTCGTAAGGGGAAGAGTCCCCCCTAGGTTGCTTCATTGCCTGCTGTCGGCTTGGTTTTGTTGAGGATAGCTTAGGGGAGGCATGTTTCCTTTCTACAGGCCTCGTTGTCGGGGAGCAGTGTCCAACCCTTCTCTTTCACTCAACCACTTCAGACGACCTCTCATAACCTTGCTTTCTGGTTTCCCATCTTCCAACGCCAATGAGTTCAGTCTCCTCATCGTTGGCTGGAACAAGTTCGTAGAACTGTAACATTATACACAGGAACTTTATTAATTTAAACATGTAAGGCTTATTATACACATAAACTATATAATTTACACATGAATATGTTATGTTACACAGGTAGCCTCTGTTATGCATAGGAAAATATATTATTAGACATGTAAAAATGTATTATACACAATTAAACAATTTAATACATAGAAAATAACATAATTTACATATTTTTGCTAGAATTTGACACAAACATACTTCTCTTCCTTTAAGCGACTTCAATAGAGGACCGATTGAACTCGCCTTGATGTAATTGGTTTCCCCATAACACATTATGCGGGGTGTCCTTCCCAGCCACTATTTTTTCACACTGCCAATTACCTCGTAGAACTAAATGATGAGGGCGACAGTGCACCCTTTCAAGTAACCTGCGATGGTGTAGTTTCCTTTACACCGCATCTGTACACATTCGGCCATTGTGGGGAGATCGGCCATCAGCCACCTGTGAAAGGCATGGGCCCAAGGATAACGCCCAAGTAAGGAAAAATCATTAGTGTACCTGGCAGCAAATATTGGCGCGTTAAGAGAAGTGCTAGGGAAGAAGATGGTAGCCATGAAGTAGACAATCAGAAGCCTTACAAATGTCTCCTCGTTAACACCTTTTCTTCGCACGAGCAAGCATAGGTTGTCTTTAATTGCGTCACGGTGACGATTATGCATTTAACTAAGGAATGACTCCTCAACGGGAATATCTTCTCGTGTTTGAACGATACAATATCCCCTCCGCAACGGAGACTGAGAATGAGTGCCACGTCTTCTGGCCTGAATGAGAGCATGCTCTCTCCTATCTCAAAGCGCTGGGTGCGATCATCATACACCAGCAGCAGCGCGTCAATCACAGCTCTCTCCTCGATGATGGGTGCGACATCCATGAAATGGGCAAAAAGAGTGCCTCGGAGTATCTCCCAGTGTCGCCTATTCATATCCTTCCTTAATACGGAGACCAGTTCTACAACAGGAGCTAGGTAACACCATGCATTTACAAATGTTGTCGACATCATCTGTTGTAGAAATAAAACAAAAAAAAATCAATATCTTAAATACGAGCATACTTATTTTACACACGAAGAAGGTATTGTACACAGGAACACCTCATGTTACACATGAACTCAAATATTACACAATGCAATGCACAAACTAAATGACAATCTCAAGTATATACGCATCATCATAATAATGTCTTATGTCACACACAAATGAAGCAATGTTACAACATCTAAACACCACGCATAACACTATCATCCACCTTCTTGAAGGCATGTTTTCTCACCTTTTGGTTGTGATTTCCTTTGACAAACTTTCTTCAGTGGCCGGCCGTTGACGGGAGAACAAGAGATTCGAAGAAGACGAAAGCCGACGCTCGCGAGGAAGACGATTGCTAGGAAAGGGTTCTCCACCGGCTTGCCCACAATGTATAGAAGACAAACAGACACCACCATTGGAAAAAAGCGGCCACTCCGCGAATCCCAACGCGTCACAAATCCAACCGTCCAACCGTGCATGTTTACCAAGATTTTCAAAGGCATACTCGTCATTTCACGTGCTTGGGAAGTTTCTCTATACAAGAAGGACATTATGGTAGTTTCCATAGCCATTTAACACCTTTATTAACTCCGTTTGGGAAATAAGGGCTGAAAGGAAAAGGCCCCATAAAGGAGGGACTAAAAAGGATGTGGAAACTTTGCAGGGAGTTAGAGGGAAAGTGAAAATTTGGGAGGGATGTTTCAATACTTTCCTTTTTTTTTATTATTAAATTTTAAGATGAGATGGTTGATAAGATTTTAAAATTCTTCCACTATTATAAAAGGATTTTTGTAAAAAAAACATTTTTTAAATAGATTTAGCTATTTATGCTTAGATATATTGATTCAAAAGTGCTTTTATAGTTAAAAGCTATTTGAGTCTTCAGTTTTTGGAAAAACTTGTTCGTTAAGAAGCATTAATGTGAAAATCAAATATGCAAAAATATATTTCTTATAAGAGAATTCAAACACTGATTATAATGTTTGAGGGTTGTGACGTATTTATATATAAATAAAAAATAATTTCATCTATGACAGAATATTGAAAAAAAATTAGAATGACGCTATAACTAAATAGATTTTTCTGAATGGTGTGAATTTCAAAATTTGGCATCCACATCATCATCCATGTTATCTTTTTTTTTTATGAACTTTAAATTCAAAATGTATAAATAAATCTTTAAATTCTCAAAATTATAAAATATCATAAAACCATATCGAATACTCTAAAATCTTAAATCTAAATACTAGAAAACCTTATATCCAAAATTTTAAAAACCTTACATAGTGTTTGGATTCAAAAATAGAAGGAAAAGTAAGGGGAAAAAAAGGGGAGGGAAGGAGAGGGAAAGTAAGGAAAAAAAAAGGAAGGATTCAACCTTTGTTTGGATAGCCAAATTTTATGGAGGGAAAGGAAATGAGGGTTTGTAATAAACCTTGTTTGGTTAAGGAAGAATAAGGAAATCAAACATATAATAATATAATTTACCAATTATACCCTTATTATTAAATAAAAAATTATTTATTTTTATTTAAACACTTGCATTATAAATATCTCAAATTAATTCAACCTTTAAATAGATTTTTTTATAAATATTATCATTATTATTTTGATTTTGACTTTTTTTACTTTAATTTTGCCTCTTCTCAAATACCATCATTTAGTTTTCATTTGGAAATATATCATACATTATTTAAACACCAATTTCTCTTACAGCTTTATTGAATCATTATAATATCAATTTATTATATTGTTAGTAAACCTATTCTAATATTTTAATTCATAGAATAATAATTACGTTGAATTAGATAATTATTAGTTTTTTTCTCACTCAAAGAAAATTTTACTTTTATATGTACTTCGAATAAAATTTGGATGAAAAGAATTCTATTGAGATAAATTTTTCTAAGGATGAATTGAAAAATAAAAAAAAAACAACATAAACAAACAAATAAACAAATAAGCAAACAAAAAAAATACATAAAAATAAAGATTTGCAATGGGTGTTATCTAAATACTTAATTAAAATAAAAATTAGATTGAAAAAAGTGAAAGGAAAAAACTTATGAATTGACGTTATGTAATTAATATAAAAAATTAAAGGTATCAAAGTCTTTTAAAAAATTTTAAAATTTTTAGGAAGTTCTCCCTCCCGGCACCCTAAATCGGGACCATAAAAAGTGGGGTTTCAGAGGACCTTCGTTAAATTAAAAATATCTATCCAAACGAGAGAAATGGTCACTCTAACCCTCCAAAACTCTCGGTTAGGCCCTCAATCCAAACATAGCATAAACCCTACATAGTAAACATTACAAATTTTGGGTTTAGGGATAGTGCTTTTGATTCACGGTTTTCTAATAAAGGTTTTAAATTTAGGGTCTAGATAGTATAGAAAAATTAAAGTTTTTTTAAGAGACAAAAAAAAGACATGGATGATGACATGTTCAACAAACTTCTTTTGTAAAAATAACATTACTCAATTAATTATATAATAATGATATTTAGGTTGAATTGATAGACCGAATTGGTAGTTTGATGTAGATGCCAAGTTGGCATTGATATCAGCATCCACTTCATTCTTTTTTTTTAATATTTTTTATAAAAAAAAATTTAATCTTTAACTCGTAGGGTTTGTTGTTTACTGTTTAGGACTAAAAATTTAGGATTTGTGTTTCTAAATTAGTATTTGAAATTAAGATTTTAGGGTATTATGATTTAGTCAAACAATTAAAAGTCTTAATTTTATTGCAGGAAAGGTTTATCTATTTAATGGTCATTTTTTAAAAATTTACATCATTATTAAAAAAAAGGTTTAATTGTTGTACAGGTCCCTGTAATTATATACTTTCTGCCCTTTTAGTCCTTGCAATATTTTTAAATGTAATTAAATCCTTATATTTAATGAATTAGGTCATTCTAATCACGGTGTATATAGGTAAAGTATAAATCGGGAGGACTTAATCAGACATAAAAAAATATCAGAGTTGACTAGAATCGACTCAACTCGACCAAATATGAGAACTTAATTGTACCAAAAAATATTAGAAGGACTAAAAGGGACAGAAAGTACACAATTATAAGGACCTGTATGACAATTACACTTTAAAAAAACAAAAAAAATCAAACTTCCGACTTTTAGAGATATGAACAATCAAGAAACACGAATCGCAAAGCATCTAACGGCACCGCTTATCTTAACGACAACTAGCTGACGTGGCAGACCCAGCCGCGGCCCTCCAGTACACCTCACCCTTTATATACACGCGCACCATCCACAATAAAGCGCACGCAAAACCAAGAGCCAGAGACACATACATACACAACACCAAGTTCTCTTCTTCATCTCCTCTTCTTCAATCAATTTCACCTCCTTCTTGGATCTCTCCGATTCCTCTTGATTTCTTCTCGATTTCAACATAGATTCACGGGTCTTGTGATGATCGAATGTTGCGGGCTTCAATTTAGGACAATTTGAAGGAAAATAAAGGAGAAAAGTTGGATTTTTTTTGGTTGATAAACGGTGAAGTGGCGATCGGTTGGCTGATTGTGGATAGACTTTGGATCTTTGGACTTTGTTGAGCTTTGCCCCTTCGTTCAGATGTAATTCTCGGCATTTTTTTTTCTTCTTCTTGTTGTGTTGTTTTGGTGCTGGATTAATGGTTGAATCGTTTGTTGTTTTTTTTTTTCGTAATTTGAGGGTTTGGATTTGGTTTGAATGGTGCTTTGATATGGTTATTGTTTGAAAATTTGGATTTTTTTTGGGGTGATATTGTTATTTTCAGCGAGAAATCCGTTACTTGGTTGATCCTGACGGGTTTAAACAGAATTGTGAACTTGTAGATTGAGGCCCTATCTGTTGAAATTCTTTACAGAAAAACTGATTTCTTTTTTTAAAAATAATCGAAGTTGTGGATTGATGTTTAAATATTTGCTCGTTTGTGTTCTGTTGGCAATCGTTTTGTGGGAGTTGTGAATCGGAACTTGTTGCGTTTGATTTCTTACATTGTTTTTCAGGTTAGATCAGAGATTTGCTCTTGTTTCATGATTCTTGGTTTGTTAGAATATGTAGGATGATGATCAGATGTGTGTAAAGGAAAGCATTCCTTTTAGAATTGGAATTTTTTCCTCGGATTTATGCTAGAATTCTGGAATATGCTTTCTTGCTCATGGTTTCTCTCAATTAGATCTTCCAGCTTTCTTATTTTTCTTCTTCCTTTTTCATCTTCCTTAGCCCAAAAGGATTGTCACAAATTTCATGTGTTATCTGTTTTCTTTATTGTAGGTTAAGCATCACGTCTCTGATTTGTGATGTGCTCAACTATGTTTTCTTTGTTTGGTGGAATTGATAGCTCTTTTTGTGGTCCTTTTAGTTGAGTGCCTTGTTATTCTGCCTGATTTCTGTTTCTTGTGCAATCTAATGATGTATTTGGCATATCTAATTTGTGGTTTACAGAACAAATTTCATAGCGTTTTTCTTTTGTTGATGGGGTATGCATTTAGTGAACCCTCATTGTGTTTCCTCTTTCCTGAACTTGCCACTTGTCTATTTAATTGTATCCAGCATTCTGACGTCTATGTTTGGCAATATGGACAGGTCTTATACTCAGAACCAGAGGAGTTGATTTGTGCATTGTTGGAACTTGTTGAGAAGAGTGCTTCCAGTGAATAGTTTTGACAAACTGGTTCATGCCAGTGTAGATTCTGTAACTCATACTCTCTTTCTCCTCTGCTTTGAGTCTAGGGCACTGCAAGACTTGGCAGTGCCCAATGGATGCAACTACCAGTGGAGCCAGTCCCCCTCTACCATATCACAACATCATAGATCAACCTCTCTCCCTCATCACTCCATTGCAGCAAACATGTCAGCGCTTGCAGCGGCGTTGCTATGGCATTTCAACCCCCGGAGAATTCCCCTTGGCTGCACACCCTTCTGTTGTTCTTCATGTTCTAACCTCTAATCATTTGGATCCTCAGGAGCTGGCTTATCTTGAGGCAAGTGCTTGCTTCTTTGTTTTGCTCTGTTAGGATTGATAATGCTGCTGATTGGTCTTGGGTTTCATGGCAGGCAACATGCAAATTCTTTAGGCAGCCTGCCAACTTTGCTCCTGATACTGAATTATCGATGTCAGAGCTTGCGGCACTTGACATGTGTCAGGAGAGAACCATTTTTAAGCCAATGTCATTTGAGGAGAGGGAGGTCCTTAAGCAACGGTGTGGTGGTTCTTGGAAGCTTGTACTAAGGTTTTTGCTGGCAGGTGAATATTGTAGCCGCAGGGAGAAGTCTCAAGTGCTTGCTGGGCCTGGTCATAGTGTTGCTGTGACCTCCAAAGGGGAGGTCTACACATTTGGATCCAATAGCTTGGGTCAGCTTGGCCATGGTACTCTAGTAGAAGAATGGAAGCCACGCCCCGTCAGGTGCCTTTCGATAATTCATGTTGCTTCATACACTCAATGCAGATTAAAGCCGACCAAGAACGCAATAATTTGCTGCTTTGCAGATCATTGCAAGGCATCAGGATCGTTCAAGCTGCGGTAGGAGCCGGCCGGACTATGCTGATCAGTGATACCGGACGGGTTTATGCATTTGGAAAGGACACATTTGGAGAAACAGAGTTTGGGGTTGACTGGTCTAAGCTACTTACAACACCACAACTAATAGAATCGTTGAAAGATGTCTTTGTCGTCCAAGCTGCCATTGGCAATTTCTTTACTGCTGTCCTGTCAAGAGAGGGTCGGGTCTACACTTTCTCCTGGGGTAGTGATGAAAGGCTAGGCCATCATACACAGCTCAATGACGTGGAGCCTCATCAACTCAAGGGTCCTCTTGAGAACATTCCTGTGGTGCAGATTTCCGCTGGACATTGCTACCTGTTAGCATTGGCATATGCACCAAGGGGCATGTAAGTTCTTATCATCCCCTGTTATCTCTAAACATACAAAGCAAACAAGAGACTTAAATATCAGAAATGGTATTTTTTGAATTGTGAATGCATTTTGTGAGTGATACTCCAATTTGCGATTGTCGTGCAGGTCAGTATACTCAGTTGGCTGTGGTTTAGGTGGGAAGCTTGGACATGGTACTAGGAGTGATGAAAAGTACCCTAAGCTGATTGAGGAGTTTCATACTTTGAATTTGCAACCTGTGATGATTTCAGCTGGATCCTGGCATGCTGCTGTCGTGGGTCGAGATGGAAGGGTGTGCACTTGGGGATGGGGTCGTCACGGCTGCTTGGGTCATGGGAATGAGGACTGTGCGATTGCACCCAAAGTGGTGGAAGCATTGAGCCAAGTTAAGGTTGCACATGTTGCCACCGGTGACTACACCACATTTGCGGTGTCTGAGGACGGCAATGTCTATTCATTTGGAAATGGAGAATCCTTAAGTTTGGGGCATGCCACAGGAGCAGATGGCCAGGTTTGGATTGATTTTTTCCAATTTTGCTATTTATAAACATCTTTTATGATTAAGTTCGTTCTTATTCTCCTCTTTTATTCATGAACAATTGGTCATTCTTATATAATAGCACTCCATTGGCATTTCATAGCTGTTCTTCCAATGAACTTCTGTCCCCTGAATTTCATTTTGATATTCAGCATTTACATTTCTAATATTCATACATAACGAACACTTTCTGAATTTTGTTAAGGTTCGAAAATGATAGCCTCTTCGCCGAATTTCTATAAATATATTTCCGGAATTTGATTACTTATTCAAATAAGAGATGGAATTCATGATGATACTATTTAACTTCAGCTGATACTGACTTTTGTGCTTTTTTTCCTGATTATCAGCCCAGTAGGGAAAATGTGCTCATTCCCAAGCTGGTCACTTCACTGAAATTGGAAAAGGAGAAGGTAGTGCAAATCAGCCTCACCAATTCTGTCTACTGGAATGCCCACACATTTGCCCTCACAGACAATGGGAACGTCTACGCATTCGGATCAGGGGACAAAGGGCAGCTTGGCATCCAACTCGACATGCAACAAATGGAGCGGGGGAATCCTGAACAGGTTGAGATTGACCTCAGTTAACTCTCAAAATTCTTCATTCTTCATGGTTTAATTGCATCTCATCAGTCATCATCAAACTCTATGACTATCATTAACAGCATTAGTGTTCATAGTCCCTATTCAGTCCATTCATCTCTTTAAATTCCTTGTCTATATTTATCAGCCATGTGTAAAGAATGAACTGTTGCTTGTACAGTGCATGATCAAACCGTTTGTCATTCAGGTCTTAAGTGAAAAACTGCAAAATCAGAGCCCTCAAACAGGCAGTTGATTTCAGTTGAACACTTAGATGAAATTTGTCAACTTTTTCTTTTAAGTGTGTGTTCTTTTAAGTTTTAAGAAGGTCAAGTGGGTTGTGGACCCATTGGCTTGTCTTCCATTTTGCCATCTATCTGAGCCTGGTCCCTTGCATGGTGGCAATGGTGCTGTCCCTTTTTGGTTAAGTGTTGTTACTATGGGGGACCCTAAAATCATGTCCTTATCAATGTGGGGTCTTCTTAAAGAATGCTTTATTTTCAACTGGGTATGGTTTCCATCATTATGGAATCAGTTCTTAGTTTATTTAGCTATGCACACTGGTGTCTACTTAGCTTATTATAAGGGGGGTGTGTTTTTAGCTATTCATAGTTTTAGTTCCCCCAATTGGTTGCCTTGACTGGATCCACAAACACAAACATTCACAACTTTTACCTTTGTTTTTTTGGCACATTTTTAAGACTATCAATGTAGCAGTAAACAAATAAGAGATGGTATCCGAACTCAAAATTTTTAATTTCTAAATTATAAAATTTATTTTTGTAAAGGAATTAAAAGGCTAATTTTCTCATATGATTTCTTTTTGTTTTAAGTTGTCAAGATTGGTCAAAGTAGAAGTTTTTGTTTAGGTTTTATAACCCAAGTTGGCAAATATATGTTTGGACCGCTTAAGTTATGTATTTATTCGAAATAAATTGGGAGTAGTATAATAAGGTAAGAGAATAGTATGAAAATATTCTTATAGAGTAGTATGATAAGGTAATTAGAGTAGGATGATAATATAAGAGAACTGATTAAAATAGTATGAAAATATGTTTAGATACTGGTTGTCTTGGAAATAGTGGCAGAGGGAACATGATATTAATGCGAAGTTGCGGGGGTCATGACTGTCTTGCATATCTGGGGAATGGTTGGAATTTGGAAGAAAAATATGAGGAAACATGGTAAAATTCTACGTGTTTAATGTAAATTATTGGCATTAATATATAAATAAAGCAATATATTTAATGATAATAAACTATTGTATTTATAAAATATTTTAAATAGTATTATTCACTTTTAATCACTATAATTAAATATTTAAATTATATAATACACATTAATTATTATTAAATTTAATTATTATAATTATATAGTTAAATTAGATAAATTGTGTTAATCATTATTCAGTTTAATTTTTATTCAATTAAATCTTCTTCAAAGACAAAAGTGTCATTTTAGGTTAATTATTGTACTTAATTGTATAAATTAATAATTTTTATTTAGTAAATATTTATTTTATTATTTAATTAACAGGAATAAAAATAGCCATTTCCCATCTCCCGGTGCATTCTTTTCCATTCCCCCAGCTAAGGTTTCATTCCCATTTCGGTTATACTCCAAACCTGCGAATGAAAGGACAAGGGTAATAATTTCCGTTACTTAGAAATCATTACCTCATCCAAATGCTATATATATTATAAATAGTGTCCAACACAAAATTTATAAAATAATATAAGTTTATTTATTATATTGAGTAAATTATTTAAATAATCATCAATTTATTCAATTATTTTTATTTGAATCACCGAATTATAAAAAATTTCAATTGGATAGTTTAACTTTAGATTTGCATTCAATTGGGTCACCCGGGTTATCTCTGTTAACAACATGCTGATGTAGCATGGTATGTCATACTCTTTTATCACATCAGTATCCATTTAGATAAAAGCTTTTTTTTTTTATTTTGAAGATAGTCAACTTATATAACTGATCTTTATAAACAAAAAGTATTTTGATTTTTAAATTTTTAAATTTTTTTGATCATATAGGTTGTAGTAATGTCTTTTATTTATTTTAATTTTTTGTCCATGTGACATGCGACGTCAGTATGTCAGAGTTTGTTTGAATGACTCAATTAAATGTGAATTTGAACTCAGGATGCCCAATTGTTATATAATTTGGTAACTCAAATAATAATTAGATGGCTATTTAAATAATTTATTTATTTATTAAATTGTAATAGAGTAAGTAAAATGAAAAAGAAAGATTCAATCAATCTAAAATAGTTGAACAAGCGGTATGTTTTTGTTGCGGTTGAACTTTTGTTTAAATGGAAGGGGGCGCTGCACGTGTTTCCCAACACTGGAAGCGTTAGTTCACGGCAACAAGATTATGGACGCTTGTTGTGTGTGGGTCCACATGGAATCCACCTCTTAAAGGTCAACAATGATTGAGTTGGTGTGATTATATATTTATATTTGGTTTAATTATCGTCTATAATTATGTATTTTCGGTTTTTTTAGTCTTTCTAATATTTTTAGATACAATTAAGTCTTTTTAATCGAATTTACACTTATCCATCTACACAGTGGACTAAAATGATTTAATTCGACTAAATATAAAGACTTAATTATACTTAAAATATTACAAAAACTAAAAAGATCAAAAATACATAATTATAGAAATTTATACAGTAATTAAACCTTTGTATTTTGCTTTCTCTAGGTTTGCAGTCCATTACATATAGCATTTATGAAGGAAAATATTCTAAGAAAAACTAATAAGAAGATGTCATTGTACTGGATCATCAAGTTTCTTTTTAATATTTAGTCAAATAATTAGAATGCATATAGCAGATGGAATTAATTAGTAATTGAGGTGCTTATCTACAAGTAAAGCTTTAGGTGGCGAATATAAATAAATGAGGATGAGGTTGTTGATTCTTGAGGATTTCAAACTATTGGAGTGGCCCAAATATTTGGGAGACTCCTTGATGGTATTTTTAAGAAAGTTTTAGACTAAATAAACAAATATGAAAAGAAAATAATTCATCATATACTGTGCATTATTTCACTAGCCATTACATACAAATTTAAACAGTAGTTTTAAATAAATGCTTGTCAAATCAAGATGATATTCTAAGTTTCATTTTATAGTTTGAGGAAATAATAATGAATTATTTTAATAAGTTAGTTAAATTTATTTTACTTGTAAATTTTTATATAAAAAATTAAAAGCATGCTTTTATTTTAATATACCAAATTATTTTAATTTAATTTTATTTAATTATAATTAAAACGCTTAACTTAATGTGAAAGTGTGAGTTAGCCAAGCTTCTATCAAAATCAATAAGAGGAAGTGTTACTCATTATTTTAAGACATATTTACATAAATCAAATATTCTGCTTTGTATATTTTTTTTATATAAAAAAAAAAGAGCTACTAAACACCAAAATCAGAACTATTGTGAAGGTCTAGACCTTTATAAGGCCATCTCCAATTGGATGCCAAATTTGAAGAAAATCAATAGATTTAGCGTAGGACACGCTCCAACTAAGTGCCAAATTCTACGCCAAATCTATTATTTGGTATAGTGATGTGCAAATAGTTGTGCGTCACTGTAGCACAAATCCAATTTTTTTTTTTGTGTTTTTTTGCTGTTTTATAATTGTTTAATGGAGTTTTTATCATTAATTTATAATTTTGGTATACTTTTAGCTACATAAATATAAACCATTATAAAATTTATACTTATAATTTCATATTTTAATTAAATTAATAACTTATAATTTAAATTTATATATTTTTTAATTAGTAAGAAATAAAAAATTGAAGAAAATAATACAGAAATATAAACTTTTTAAAATTAGTACATTACGTGAACCATAAATAAAAACATATAAAATAATCACAACGTAAATTATTATTGCATAATATCATCGACTAAATGAGCAATAAAAAAAAACCACATCATCCAAAATACAACTAATGAAGTAGGAAGTAGATGAAGCTAATAGTCTGGCATGTTTTCGCCACTTTCACCGATATTGCTGAAAAATTCATTAAACATATTACATTCATTAAACATATTACATTCAGAAGGGGGTGGTTGTTGAAAATGCCCTCTTTTCTGTAAAATTTCTTGTTGTTGTGCTTGCACAGTAGTACGAATATTTGGATCAGTTATAGAATTAAAGTTGATTAAATTTGGTAGGAATATATAAATTGTGAAGTGCATGGGAAGAATATAAATTTTTAAAAATAGAGTTGTTTGTTGGAGTTAATTTCACCGTAAAAACTGTATTTTTGTAAACTAAAGCTTTAAATATAGAGTTTTGGGTTGGAGATAGCTTTAAAAATAACAAACATTGGTTTGCCTACCAAATGTAGCAAGACAATCAGTAGTCTCTTGGACAAGTTCCAAGAGCACCAAAGGCTATCAATTCAATAAAAATCATCTAATATTGTTGGCCACCTTAATTTTGATATATGGCTCCAAGCTAAGTGACTATCAGTGTCCATCATTAGAGCAATTACATAGGACCTTATCTGATTTTTGGCTCTATGTAGACCTAATCAGCTTTGGGAAAGTGGAACTTTGGCCAACTCTTCATGAAACTTTAAACAGAAATGAAGAGGGCACAACCTTGATAATTGTTATAGCACATTAGAAAATTGTGTGTTTGAAGTCAGTTAGTATTACATATCCTAGATCACTCTATTCAAATGCATCAACCCATGAGACATAACACAACATAAATAGAGTGATGTGAAGTTGTGTTAGTGACAAACTCCTTGAAAGTTATATGTGTGCACTTTGAGCATTCTAATGCATGTTAGAAAGCTCCAGGGCATCTTTAATTAACCATTTATTCATCAAAACTTAATAACCATTGTTAGTTTTGCCGATGTGGTTTGTGGTTTAGAGGACACTTAAACACTCATAGAAAGCTCACACAAACTAAACAAGAAGGAGACACACAAGATTGGTAACCTAGTTCCACGTCCACTCACCTACGTCTTGGGGGCCAAGCCCTGAGATAAACAATCCACTAAAAAAAGGTGAAAATACATGAGTACAAACACTTGTTACTCACACTCTCAAACAATAAAGATCACTACCCTCTCTAAATTGTCTAGTGCTCACACACTCTCCTCCACGAGTCACACCCACAATCTACGAGCAAGATAGCTTATATAGATGTCTCAACGTCCCAAATATAGCATATACCTCTTTTAGAATCTCCGTGGCTACTAATTTAAAAACGTTTCAAAATTAGCTATTGCAACTCCTGTTGTAACATAAGTTGCAACATGGCTCTGACTGCTGACTTAACTGAGTTCTAGTTACGTTGAGGACGACTTCAAGACCCATCAATCTCCCGGTCATGCTTAGTCCGAGTCGGTGCAGCCAAATCTCCCGATTCCGACTGCTGGCAAATAGCCTACCTCCTCAGTTTCTCATCACACAGTCCCCTCGCAAGGGGCACACGTCCTTGTGCGTCTTCATGAAATTTACCAAACTTGATCTTCAATTCACCCAAGTTTGGTCTTCAAGTCTTCCAAGAAAGATCTTCAATCAATCATCTCAATCATGCAAACAATGGGCATGTCTTCAAATCTTGCCCTTAATAATCTTCAATCATCCTCATTAAGGTTTTTCAAATCACACCATCAATAGTCTTCAATCATACCATTGATAGGTATTTCTTCAATTAAGCTCTATCCATATTTAGTCTTCAATCAAATCGCCATAAATATGGTCTTGATATGATCTTGTTTTCAAGTTTGTAATACATTGCCAAAAATAGTTCCACCAAGATCTTCAAGATATTTGTCTCCAAGTCAAGACTCCTGCATGTCACCATTCTTTCCATGCCATCAATTATGCCTTGTCACCATGGTTTCCACATTAGCTTGACTTGGTGTCAAATCATGCCAATTAAATAGTGTGGTTGTACTAACAATCTCCCCCTTTGGAATAATTTGACATAACTGTTCTGCACCCAGACTGACTCCTGTTATAACTTTCATTTACAACACTGACTGGGACACAGACTATACTGACACTATTACAACTTCCAGTTACAACATCAACTGTAGAACAAAAAATAGGATTGACACAAGATATCATCTAGTTGCTTATAAAAAGCTGAGAGAGAAAAACAAAAACTGCAACTTGTGAGACACAATACGATTAAACATAACGAACTGACAAACATAACAGTGTTCACAACAATAAGACCAAATGTTCAAATATCCAAGAAATGAAAACAAGTCAGTCTGGAACTTCTCCCCCTTTGTGACATAATTGATGCCGATGTCTTCATGAGTTGTTGCAAGCCTTGTTACACCATCTTCGGTGACTCCCCCTATCTTCAGGTCTCCTAGTCATCATCTCCCCCTGAGTTGTTGGCATCAGCTTCTGTCTTCTTCTCAAGAATTTCAAGGCGAGATAGAATTTTCTGCTTCTGTTGGGCAATGATGAATAACTCTGCAGACAGTGACCTTTGCCTTCTCTCCACGTCTTCTAGCTGTTCCTTCAACATCTTCTCATATTCTTCTTCAACCAACATATTCGCCTCTTCTGCATCTTCTGGCATTGGTGGTGGAGACACTCGTCCTACAGGTACATCAATCTTCTTACCTGGGCTGAACAACTTCTGAGAAATCTTCAGCTTCTTAACTACTGTGACTGCTTCTGCCTTCCTGAGTTGTACTCCATGTTGTAACAAATACTGTGACAGCAGAGCAGGGTACCCAAGTGATGTTGAAGAGCTTGTACAGTTAGCTTCTTTCACAATATTCTGGAAGATCAGGCTTCCCAGATTGAACTTCTTGCCGGTGCCAGCATCAAACAATAACAGTGCGGCCTCCTTTACTATACTGGAATTGTGTGGGGCTGGTAACCAATTCTGAATACCCAGTCTAAACAGAACATTGTACTTAGCTACGAGGGTGGAGGCTGGAAGTCTTGTCTTTTCTCCCCATGATTCTGTCATTCCTTAAGTAATCTCTTTCATAACATCTTCATTCAACTCAAGCCCTTCTTCACAGTTGCCTTTCACCTCTGATTTAAACTCCAGGAATCTGTTCAGGCAAGCTGGAGTAAAAGGAATCCACTTACCTCGAACATAAACTCTAGTGATGCCTTTGTCAGATGGAAGCAGATTACTGTAAAATTCTTGCACTACTGACAAACTGTAGCTTTTAGCAAATGTTGTAGACTTGTAAAGACACCTTTCTTTAAGTAGTTCCGCCAACCCATACTTTTCAAAAGCCACTTCATCTATTATTCTTTCAACCACAAGTCCTCTCCCAACCATAGTCTTGAATTTCTTCTTCGAAGCTTTGTCCAAAAACTTGTCTTCATTACTGTCCTTAGCTTGCTGGGTTGCCTTCTTCTTCTTTTCTTTCTTAGGACTTGCTGACGGTATCTCCCCCTGTTTCGCAGCTTCAATGCACTTCCTCTTGGGCCTAGGGGAGACTTCTTCTTCTGGATATGAGAAGGACTTTCTCTTGGATTTTTTTCTTCTCCTTCTTCTGTGACTTCTTTTTGGACACTTCTTTCTTTCCTATAGCAATATGGGCAACACGATCTTTGAGTAGGATCTCATCAGAACTATGTGAATTGTCAGATGTTACAGAAGATGTTGTAACCGGTGCTGCGATATTTTCTGTTTCTATAGGTGCTACAGCATGTTGGTGTAGATCACTAGAACTTCACTTAGAATAGTAGCAGCCTCTTCTTCAGCACTTGTGGGAGCATATGTACTTTTTCCTCCACTAACCTCTTCTGCTTGTACTGGGGTTTCTTCTTCTTCTGTAGCATCCTTACCTCCAGCCTGTTGATTTTCTGAACCTTCTACATCTGGAATTGTAGTGGAATCCTCCTATTTAACTTCCTCGGCTTTCTATACGTAAGCTCCTGGGAAAGACTCTCGTACCCATATGAGGAGATCATCTCTGTCTTTTACACCTGAGGGAACATCCTATGATGATGTTTGTTCATCTACTACTCTGCCAACATCCTGAGGAGAGACAAAGGGGACGATAGCTTTTGACAAATCTTTTGGTTCTTCTCCTCTTGATGGACTCCCACCAGAATTGGTCCCTTTCAACCTTACTTCTGCAATTCGGGCAGCAATTTCTTGTGGGGTCGCTCGAGCACGGTGGGCCATCCTTTTTCATCCTCATCTTTTCCCAAACATCGTCTTCGTCTTCTTCTTCTTTTTCTCCTGATTTCAAAAACAATTTTGGAAACAAATTGGGATTTAGGGTTTTTATGCCCCTTTAATTAGTTATAACTTCCAAGGCACCCTTTCATATTTTTCAAAAAAATATCTCTTTTCATCCCTCCTTTTTCTTTTAATATATATCTTTTTTTCTATCTCTCTTTTTAAATCCCTTTTTATTCCCGCCTCCCCCCCTTTTTATATTTGAGAGACATCAAGAGACTTTCACTAGTTGGAGTGTTTTGCTTGTTGACTTCATAGGTCCTTGGTTAACATATTGCTTGTTGTACCATGATGTTGTACCTGCCTGATTTATCATCATTTTCAGATCTGAACTGGAGAACTCTTCTTCTTCTCTTGGCACTTCACCTTTCCGAATCCACAATTTCTTAATTACAATAGTTTTGCCTCTGACTTTCCTTTTAATGACTGCTTGTACATGTCCAACTACTCTTCCACTTTTCAAGTCTTCTTTTAATTTGATGCACTTTGGTCTTATGTGCGCAGTCTCTCCACAATGAAAACATGTAGACACTTCACTTTTTGGTTCTTCCCTTTCTTCAACTTGCTTCTCATCATTATTTTGTTGAGTAGTTGATTTGACAAATATAACTCCTGCACTTTTTGTCTTGACTTTTGAAGTTTCCCCAACATACCCAATACCATGTAGGTTTTTGCTTGTTCTTCCAATAGATAGAATCTCATCAAGCTTGGCTTTGCCTTTGTTCATGGAGTTCAAGGTCTTCTCAGCATGTTGCAAATTTTTTTTGCAATCGCTCAACTCCTCCTCTAATCGTTGATTTTGCAACATCATCTCATTGAATTTATTCATCATGAGTTTATAACCTGCAATAAGATCATTTTCTGTTACCTCATTAAACTCACTGTTAGTTTTAGTTGATGTTGTAGCTGATGTTGCAACATATTCCGCAACAAGATTGGATCCATTCATCACAGCAGGAAAGGATGTATGATGGTTGCTCAGACTTCCTTCATCGTCTTCTTTAGTGCTACCATCTGAGTCATCACTCCATCTAGCATTCAGTAACTTTCCTTTCTTCCTAAGAGTGTTAGCACAATCGGCTTGATAGTGCCCAAAGCCTCCACATTCTCAACACTTGATTTTCATGAGATGATCTTTGACTTCTTCCTTTTCTTTATACGGACCATCTTTTCTCTGGAATTTGTTGCCTTGTGTCTTATATTTTCTGATCATATCTCGTAGCTTTCTTGTCAAAAGAACGACATCATTATCATCTTCATCTTTATTGTTAGTTTTAACACCTTACTGTAGTTCCCTCTGTTTTGTTGCTTCAACTTTCAAGGCTATATCTTCTATTCTTCTCTTAGGATTGAGATTCATCTCGTATGCGTGCAAAGACCCCATCAGCTCGTCCGGTTTCATAGTAGAGATGTCTCTTGCTTTTTCTATTGCTGAGATTTTTGCATCAAATCTTCTTGGAAGCGATCTAAGTGTCTTCAGACTAGCTTTTTATCTAAGTACTCCTTGCCAAACTGGTAGGCCTGATTTGCTATGTCCATCAATTTTGCAATGAACATAGTTATCGTCTCATCTTCTCCCATCTTGAGATTCTCGAACATAGTTGTTAACATTTGAAGTTTAGATTCTCTTACCAAGTTGGTGCCTTCATGAATGGTTTGAAGAATTCCCCAAGCTTTCTTAGCACACTCACATGTTGCAATATACTTGAACTTGTTCTCATCAACTCCTCCAAAGATTGTATTGAGAGCTTTCCCATTGGCATTAGCTTTGCGCATGTCTTTGATACTCTAGCTACTTTTCTTCTTTATGATTTCGTTCTTATCTCCATCAACTAGAATCGGAGGGGACCATCCTTCTTCTACGGCAATTCATGCACTCTCATCAATGGATTTGATAAACGCCTTCATGCGCGCCTTCCAATATGGGTAATTGGATCCATTTAACAACGGTGGTCGTGTGACAGAAGTTCCTTTTTTTCCGGCAATCAATGAAACTTGTTAGGACCTTGCCAACTTTGAAACCAAAGCGAACACGGCGACCAAATCTCTGATACCACTTGTTAGTTCCGCCGATGTGGTTTGTGGTTTAGAAAACACTTAGACACTCATAGAAAGCTCACACAAACCAATCAAGAAGGAGACACACAAGATTGGTAACCCAGTTCCGCATCCACTCGCCTACGTCTGGGGGGCCAAGTACAGAAATAAATAATCCACTAAAAGAGGTGAAAATATATGAGTACAAACACTTGTTACTCACACTTTCAAACAATAAAGATCACTATCCTATTTAAATTGTCTAGTGCTCACACACTCTCCTCCACGAGTCACACCCACAATCTATGAGCAAGGTAGCTTATATAGACATCTCAATGCTCCAAATATAGCATATACCTCTTTTAGAATCTCCACGGATACTAATTTAAAACCTTTCAAAATTAGTTGTTGCAACTCCTGTTGTAACATAAGTTCCAACATGGCCCTGACTGCTGACTTGACTGAGTTCTGGTTACATTGCAGATGACCTCAAGACCCATCAATCTCCCGGTCATGCTTAGTCTGAGTCAGTGCAGCCAAATCTCTCGATCCCGACTGTCGGCAACTAGCCTACCTTCTCAGTTTCTCATCACACAGTCCCCTCGCAAGGTGCACACGTCCTTGTGCGTCTTCATGAAACTTACCAAACTTGATCTTCAATTCACCCAAGTTTGGTCTTCAAGTCTTCTAAGAAAGATCTTCAATCAATCGTCTCAATCATGACAACAATAGCCATGTCTTCAAATCTTGCCCTTAATAGTCTTCAATCATCCTCATTAAGGTTTTTCAAATCACACCATCAATAGTCTTCAATCATACCATTGATAGGTATTTCTTCAATTAAGCTCCATAAATATTTAGTCTTCAATCAAATCACCCTAAATATGGTCTTGATATGATCTTGTTTTCAAGTTTGTAATACATTGCCAAAAATAGTTCCACCAAGATCTTCAAGATATTTGTCTCCAAGTCAAGACTACTGCATGTCACCATGCTTTCCATGTCATCAATTATGCCCTATCACCATGGTTGCCACGTTAGCTTGCCTTGGTGTCAAATCATGCCAACTAAATAGTGCGGTTGCACTAACAACCATTTAACATTTAAATGCTTTTTTTATGGAGCCTTTGATGATCATTGGCCACCAAACGGTCAATGGTGGGACTCACTCATTTTTTTAATAATAAAAAGGCTTTTGTATAATAAAATATATCTCTTTAAATAAACAATATATTATTTTATTGAAATTTCCATAATTGTTTTTTAAAAAAAATTCAGTAATATATTTTAAAAATATATATTTTGTTTACATATATTAACTAATTATTTTTAGATAAATATATTTTTTATGAAATGTATATTGTGTATAATTAAAATGATGATTGAAATTGTTGTGTACTATATTATGGTATAACCATTATAAAACATAATCTTGATATGTAAGAGTTTAATGAATTGATGACTTGGTATGAGAATCAAACTCTGGGATAGTATAACCATTAAAGACACCCTAGTGAAAGATCATGCCAAAGTAAAGATTTTTTTTTTTAGAGCTAAGAAGTTAATATACTAAAACAACAAAAACTAAGGTTATGTTTGTTTGGTTGGATGTAAAACTACAAGTAATTGGAATTACAAAATTTTCAAAATCTAGTTTTTGTTTAGCTAGATTTGAGAACTTCAAAGTAGTTAGAAATGCAGTGTAAATTGATTTTGTTGGATTTGTAACTACGCCCAAATCAGGTGTAGTTCATTTTCCTGCACTTTAGAATTGAATAGAGAATCTCACACGTGATTTCACGTGAGACTTTATGAGCAGGTCAAGGGATTCAAGCCACCACTTTCCCCCACCAGTGCACATCTCTAGAGCTTCCTGTCGATCTCCATTGCGACCACTCTGTGAAGGGTGCTTCATCCAGTGAGGCTAATCTTTTTCCTCTGTGTGACAAAAATCTACCACAAACTACTAAGTTACTTTTTATCTTTTTTGGGATTTTTTTAGCCAAAATTGCAAGTTTAATTTTTTTATTTATTTTGCAAAACCTGATAGATTAAGATCTTGGCAAGACAACAAGAAAGTTAGTTGATCTCATTCCTATATTATCTGGTTTGTCTTTAACATTCTTTTTTTCTTTTTGAAACCTTGAAAAATTTCCCCTTTTTTATGTCTTATTATTTTTCAAATTCTTATCTCTTTTTTATCTTTGACCTATGCAAATATGTTGGATTCATGTCTATTATTATTATTATTATTATTATTATTATTATTATTATTATTATTATTATTATTATTATTATTACGGCTTAGAATTGATTTAGTAGTTAAGATTTATTTACACTATTGACATTTTTTTTTTTTTGGCTTGAACAAGATGTTGAAGTAAATATTAAGAGTGAAATTATACTAGAAATCTCATGTTGGTTGCATAGTATGTGTTTTATGGGTGAAATAATTTTTGTAATGAACTAGTTAATACATGTTATAGATAAGATTTAGTTTAATGATTAAAAAATATGTAAAAATATTGTAATTTCTAGTGCATTATCACTCAGGTACCATCCATGTTTAAAAGTATGTTTTAAAATTGTATGGATTGAGGTATAAAGAAAGACTAAAGGGATAAGATTTACATCATAATAGTAAAGAGTCAATAAAGATATTTGTGAAAACATTAAGACGATAAACCACCAAATATCCTAAGTGAGACTATTTAAGGCTTGAGAGAACATCAAAAAGATAAAATTAGGTTTGGAATATGAAATATATTTAAAGATGTACATATGTGTAATTTTATTTATTTATTTATTTTGAAAATAGGTACTTGTAATTAAACATTTAAACTTATTTTAATATTTATTTTAATATGGCCCCTAATCTATGTAAAAATTTAATGACTTTTCTTTTCCTACTATTGAAGGTTTATACCATGATAAAGATTAATTTAGTTTTGATCTACTTATCTTATTTTTAGTTTTATCTGTCGATTTGAATTTGTTCACAAATGTTAATGATAAAATTTGGTGTAATGATGAATAAATGCCTGAAATATGTTCGCAAACAGATTAAACTTATATTGTTACTTTGCATTAGTTGTCGTGGATGGGACATTGTACGCTTACTAGTACTAATTTATTTATTTTTGGATTTTTTTTAACAAGTTGAAGTAATTAGGTTGGAAATGAAGTTATATATGAAATATCTATGGGATAGTCTTTGTGTTGACATTATTATTGTTACTATTGTTGTGTTATTTCTCATTTAGGATTTACTTTTCTAATTTTTATTTATGGTTGATTAACTATGCTAATTTGATTGGTCATGTTAATAAAATGGTTTCTAAACTAGTTTTTATGACAAATATAATCGATTTTAAGGCTTCTTATTATACATGGTGTGAGTGCCCAAAGTATGGCTTGGAATTAATTTAATTATAAAATAGTGATAGAATTACATTATTTGTTATGATTTTTTTATTTGTTTTATATTATGAAATTATTTATTCCTTATCAAGCTTACATTAGAAGGATAATTTTGAGGATGATGATGAACTATACCTCTTGGAAGTAGTCATTTTAATTGTGGCCTATGCTATATTATTATTGGTTTGCAAGAAAAGACAAAGAAGTTTTCCACCATCAGACGAAAGGTTAGAAATAAGGGAAAAGTATTTTTTTTCTAGGTTTATTGATGGAAATGACGCTACATGAGCATCATCATGGTTCGCATGAACAAGTCAATTTTTTTCAACCTACGTTCAATATTGCGTCAAAAATGCCTTTTGTGTAATACATTACACATGAGCATGGAGGAGCAATTATTAATGTTCTCGCACACCGTAGGCCACAATCAATGAAACCGTGTTATTGCGCATAATTTCTTAAGGTGTGGGGAAACCGTTATTCGGTGCTTCAATCATGTGTTATATGCTATTGGTGAGTTCCGTCATGAATACTTGTGGCAACCAAGTACACAAATCCAACCATATATAGCTGCGAGGAGCAAGCTATATCCTTACTTTAAGGTAATTTTATATTAGATGTAAATTACATATGATTTCTTAGGATTAATTCTAACATAAACTATTTAATGTTAGGATTGTATTGGGTTCTTAGACGGGATACATATTCATACTTCTGTCCCAACATTTAAAGTAGCAGCATTTCAGGAAAGAAAACCTTACCCAACACAAAATGTTCTCGCAATTATCGATTTTGACTTACACTGGTTTGATACCCCCTTATAAGGGGGTCAGGTATCACCTATAGGAATTTAGCTCTCTAACACCTGCAAACCTTAAGGAGCTTTTTAACTTGAGGCATTCATCTTCACGTACCGCCATTGAACATGCATTTGGTTCTTTAAAGGGTCGCTTTAAAGTTCTCTCATCTAGACTTTTTTTTTCCTTTTAAGACACAAACAAAACTCGTATTAGCATGGTGTATCTTACATAATTTTATCCTCAATGGTGACTAAGATGCCTTTATTCCCTCTGAGGAAGACTGGATACCACAATGACCTTCGCAAATCACCATTAGGGAACAAAGAGAAGAGGCACAAGAATGGGCTGCTCATCGTGACCAAATTGCAGCTGAAATGTGGGCCAAAAAATAGTTATATTTCTATATAATTATGACAAATAAAGGAATCATTTTTCTTCTATTGTTTTCTTATTGTATGGAGACTTTTTAGTTAACACACACCTTGCGAGTGTGTACTGCAAGTGCACGGGTTGTTGAAGTAATAAAGTACCTTGGTGAGTGGGTAGTCGTATTCAGAGAGAATAGTGCTCAGAAACACAAGTATTGCTATTTAGCTATAGTGAAGATGATTTAAGAGTGATGTGAACAATATCAATACAAATAGAAATAAAGTAAAGAAGAAAAAGACGCGATAGAATAATAGGAGAGGCAATCGATGGAAAATAGGGCACCCGGACATTGCTCACCCTATGACTATTATTTCAAGTGCAAAACTAATCATTATGTCTCCTAACTAATATCTAATGAGTCATGGAAATCCTAAAACACACGGTCCCAAACCTGAGGTCAACCGTGACTAACCCTCACACTATGGCCTGGCGAAAAAGGATACTCTCGACACCTCACACTATGTGGGGTTGCATGAAGATTTGGGGATTCCAAGTGATAAACCCTATTACCTAATATAGATCTAACCCTTTGGTCGAGGTGAAAGACCCCTAGTTACAATTAAGCCCTAACACTAAGGATTACTTCAACACTTCACTCTGTTGCTTGCACAACTAAGCCTAGTGGAGTTTATCTCTTAACACTTCATTCTATTGTGACTGCAAAGAACTCTTGGAACATGAACGTAGGATAAATCACATCGGAAGGGAAATGGGACGTTCTGCTACCTCTCGACTCACCCTCAAGACCTTCTCCAACCTAGATTTGTCTAACTCTCATGGTGTGTCACTCATCCATAAGGATTACCAAGATAGATTTTCAACCCTAGTGTCGCTCTAAGGGAAAATCAATTCAACAAGCATTCAAGGTTGGAACTCAATTAAAAACATCAATTTAAAAAACATAATAAGAGTTCAATGAAACAAAATCATTCTAGGGTTTACAAATCCAAGCACCCACTAGGGATTTAGCTTTCCATGGAGCAAGATACAATCAATAATGAAATCGAATGTAAAAGCATGCAGTCCATAAGTCAAACCCCCTCGTAGTCCTTTCCAAACACTAGCCGCGAGCGCCTCGAAAGATGGGGAAAAGATGAGAAAAGGATTTTTTATAACGTCTGAAATTGCAGCTTTTATAGGCTGGAATCGGGCATCCACACGGGAGTGTGGAACTTCCACACGCCCATGTGAATTTCCAGAAATCTGTTTTCTGTGATCTGTGAACAGTAACTGCTACAATGATTTGGTGCCCCTCCAATTTTTATGTTTGCTCGAGCACAATGGAGGTTAGCACACACTCACATGTCTTTGAGCACAACTTGTGTCTTCACGTTTGTTTAATCCAAGACTTCATCAAAAATTGCATCCACGATCTACTTTTGGTTCCTTTCTTCCACACTTGTCTCCACAACCCTACATGCACAAAAGAACACAACTACACATGCATAAGCGAAAAAAACTGAGAAAAGTAATGCTCAATGTAAGAAAAGAATACTTCATATTACTAATACACAAGCACTTATCAAACTCTCACTAGAACATACTTATTTCTCTACTTTTACTAAACGTTGTCAAGTATTTATATAAAAACAATGATATGTAACTTGATATTGGTTCCTATTATTACACAACCGAATTATTTTAGTACTTGCTTAATTCAAATAATATTGTGCTTTGCTTTTATAAATTTACTACTTCACGTATTATGTGAAATTAACAATTGTCATAATTTGTTTTGTATTGAATTTTATTACAGAATGGAAGGGTACAATGTAGAAATGGATAGCCAAAATTCATCGGCTATGAAGCCCACAATAGTGACATCGGGACATAAGAGGTATTTAAATATTCAAATTTTAATTGATGATTTTAAAATTTATTTATTGACTTATAGGTCCATGCACAAGATGGGCCATATTTGAACAAACTGACTGAGGATTATGACCTACAAGAAGCTATTTGTGGTAATGACCAAGCTAGTGGTCGTCATGCTATTCAATTTGAGAATACTATTGGTGTACAAATAGATTTCAACAGAAAGCAGGAAGAGCCTCACCATAATGAACATTATGATGATTTGGCTTTTTGAGAGACAAATGCACAGGACAATGCCTCACTAGGGACCCAAAATCGAGGCAACCCTTCTAAACCTATGTCAGCAACAAGCCTACAACAAAAAAAGAAAGGAAAAGCAAAGCGCAAGGCAAACACCGAAGATGATTCAATATGCCAATTGGCAACAATAATCAAAGATGTATTCGAATTAGTTAAATCTAGCCGATAATTAAGCTTTGCAAAAAAGCTTTTAACAGAATGTAAAAAACTGCAAAAGTATGGCTACTCAACACGACAAGTTGGAATGGTATACCAGTACTTGATGGTAGATGATGCAAAAGGTCGAATGTTCTTTGGAATGGATGATGACTTCTGCAAGATTTGGGTGGAAGATTTCTTTGCGTCAATTGGTCAAGACTTTTGAAATGTAGAAATGGTAAGAAATTCTTCAATACAAAATGTTATCCTTCTCATGTTCACTTTCCATTCCTATTTTTGTAGGATTTAATTTTTATCCTCTATGTTTTTTTTTAGCATGAATTTGTCAAGCTTGGTGCATTTCCTTACATGTGGTGGACATCTCATGCCCTTCATATTCTACCATCTTTATCATAATTCTTCTCCAATGTACCTATCTTATTTTTATTTATGCTTATCTCTAACTTTGAGACTCATGGATGTAGGTAGTTTATTAGTAGATGGTATGAGTGTGATTTTTATGGATTTAATATGAATATTGACTCTATGAACTAATCTGATGTTTGTTATAAATTTAATATGAATTTAAATGGATATTATGGAACTGATGGTGATGGCTGTTATATCTCTTCAATTTGTTAATTTAGAGGAATGCATGGATAATAATTGTTAATAGAAAAGAACATTAGCTTAAATATAAGTTTTAATGTGTATGCACTCTTGTTTGGATCTAGGATTGGTTATGCTACTAAAATTATTTTTAAGACTTGATCAACAGAAAAATGTGTGCGTAAAAACTAGTTGTTTTTGTTTTACTGTTGTCAAATAATAAATTTTGCTTTTATATTTATGTAATCAAATTTAGTATAAAAAATATTTAATGAATATACATTATTAATTACTTAGAGAAGCATGTGGTGAGAGTAAAATGAAAAAAATAAAAAAATAAAGGCATGACATTGGTTTATCTTAATAATAAATGGTTATTATTATATTTTTATTAATACTTTGCTTTTAAAAAAATCATAAATAGTGTATGTAATATATTTAATAAAATTATTAAAAATAACTTTAAATTGTAATGAAAATATAATTATATATTAAATTATGTAATTACATACATAATTATTTTTGTTAATATTAATAAGATTTAATTGTGCCTTTATAATTAATTAAATTTAATGATGACTCAAGGTGGGGGTAACCTCACCAAGGGTATTTATATCCTAAAAATACATCAGATCAAACACATATTTTCAAAATCCAGATTTACAAATCCTTCCAAACAAATACAAAATTTTAAAATCCAACATTTTCAATTACAGTCAACCAAACAGTAGATTTGACTCTCTTGCATTTTCAACGCTAGAATTTACAAATATACTGTAATTAGAAATCTATAACATTTTCAACTACATCTAACCAAACACTATCTAAGAAAACTGTTTGAAATATAGTACCACATCGGTTGTGTGATAAAAGTGTAATAGGTTTATATACAGGTATAGGGGTTGAGCCACTAAGTCTTGAGACTTTTTTGGTGTAAGACTCCTAAGCCCATATAGACCTCATATAGGGTCCACTAGTACCAAAAATATAAAATCTAATATGGTATCAGAGAAATATAGTGGATCCCAATATATATATTTGAAAAAAGGACCTCTGAGACACAAGTGGTGTACAAGTCCTTGTGAGTAGGATCTCTGAGACACAAGTAGTGTATAAGTCCATGTGTGTTGGACCTCTGAGACACAAAGTAGTGTACAAGTCCTGGTAAAAATAGACCTCTGGTGTACAATTCTGAGTAAGTTCAAACTGGAAAAAAAATGACCCAATTAAACTTGAGGGAGGGTATTGGAAATATAGTACAACATTGGTTGTGTGATAGAAATGTAATGGGTATATATATAAGGATAGGGGTTGAGCCACTAAGTCTTGAGACTTCTTGGTGTAAGACCCCTAAGCCCATATAGAGCCCATATAGGGCCCACTAGTACCAAAAATATAAAATCTAACAAAAGCAATCAAAAACTAATTCTAGCTTGACTGGTCACCTCCCAAAGCCATCTTGGGATTCCTATTCCACGATGATAGAGTGAGATGGTAGGGGTTTGTGTTCCATACTTAGATAGTACATCAGCTATCCCATTCAATTCCTGAGGAATAAAATCCTTGGTTATAAAAGGGTTACGGTTCAGCAGACTCCTGAGATAATTGATCTCTTCTTGATATCTCTAAGCTCTACAGTTGTCTCTTCACTCAAGCAGGTTCAAAGCAGCAGGGCTATCACAAAGAATCTGATTTGGGTTTAGACTCCTGTAGGCAGCAAACTTCTAAAGTAGTGATCATAGTTTTCAACTCAACATGCAGGCTAGTCGCAGCCTAAATTGCTGCAACTCCAATTATCATAATGTTTATACCCCCTACCCCTCTCCCCTTAAGAAAAATAAAACCTACACCAACATAAATTCCATTATTAGTCAAAGATACACCACAAAAAGCAGAAATAAAATGTTTAGAATAGGGTTGAGATGTAAACTCCCTTCTATTATAGGTTGATCTCATCTATAATCCCAAGTGAATTTGATCGCATTTTTGAAAATCTGGTTAGAATTTAAGCTTTTCCTTACTAAAGACCACTTGGCATCGAGCTTTGCATATAGCCCATGTACATCTTGCAATAATAACTTCAAGGTTTATCCTACCTTGCTTGCAAATTGCGAATGAGCCACTGACCCTCACTAAATTACTAACATTTCTAAAATCAGAATCTACATATGATTCCACTTAAGCCCAACAGCTTTTGTTAATATTACATTTGTTAGGATTATGCCCTCAAATGCCAACGAGGATACTTCTATTATGGCATTTCATTTGTATTATACATTCTTATTCTTATTAAATAGGCATTTATTTTAATGTTCATATAAATTTTGTGATGCCATTATAATTAGTTTTGAATATCATAGTCCATGTGTATTAAGTTAAACCTTCCACTCTTTGTGGGATAAAGAGGAGAGCACTAGAAGGGTTTGGTACTTATACACTTAAATAGTTCGTAAATTGGAGAATCTTTAATTGGGCGTTAAAGGTTCGTAAGGATTTGTATGACATATACTTTGACAAAGAGTGCTAGTTGAACACTATGGAATAGTGAGAGCATATTCTATAAATGCATCACTGGGATTGGTGTATTCGAACATGACTCGCAGTAATCCAATCACATGGGTTTTACTTTTTGACAATCAATGATTGGGATTGTTGGTTATGATCATATGAGTGGACCTTAGACCTGAGATATCATGATCACAATATACTTGTAACGTCTAGTCTGTTACTAGAGTTGTTAGGCTCAGTTTACCCTTTGGTAGGGTTGACCTCAAAGTGTGACTATATCGGGAAAGTAGCAATTGTGAGTGATAACTAAGAAGGAATTCGTTCTCTCAGAAGTAAACGAGTTAGTATCCTATGCGATTATAAGTATGTGAGATTAGAAGATCTTGGCCAAGGCAGTCAAACTAATCGTGTGGGACATGAAGGGTAGTTTGGTAATCTCACCCCACTATAGTTATTAGCATATGATTGAGTTCAGTGAGTTTGACAATTACCATGACTCTCACTCTGTTGGGATACAAGAACGGAAGATTTATACACATATGGTAATCATAATCAGAAAGGTTTGTAATGATCTACTCATTCGTGTTCACTTGGGTTACGACGTGGGGCCACGGTAATCAAAATTGTCCATTTATCAGGGAGTCACGCTTAAAGGGATAAAGAATCAGTCTCGTTTTGAGTGTAGGGGTAAAATTATCAATTTACAATTTTACTTCATGGGATAAGTGAAATTGTAAATTGGTCTAGGTTTTTGTCTTAAGTTTAAATTTTGATTTAAATTCAATGGAGTCGAATAGATAATCAAAATTATAAGGACTCAAAGGCAAAAGTGGTTTTAGTTAGATTAGGACTCATATTTCTAATAGAACTTCTATGGTAATGTTTATCATATTACGAAGGTTCATATTTTGAATAGGACTTTATAATTGAATGATGTTTATCATATTATAAAGGTTCATATTTCGAATAGAACTCATAATTGAATAATGTTTATCATGTTTTATGAAGTTTCTATAAATATAACTCATCTCTAACTATAGGCTCACTCAATTAATTCTCTAGTGAGAAAATCCCCAAGCACTCTCTTTTTTTCTCTAACCCTAGCGCTATTTGGAGAAGAAGAGGAGATTGTCTCTTAATTCTGGCATGTGATCTAGAGACGTGGGACTTTTGTTCGCCGGTAAGAGATCTACGACAATCCGAGTGATAAATTCGGCGCATCAAAGAAAAGAAAACCATTAAGAGGTAATTTTCTAGGCCTTTTAAATAAATTACGGTGTTCATTAAAACAATTAGAATATATCGCAAATATATTATTGCTTCTGCATGCCTTTTTGATATTATTTGATTTTTGCGATATTACCAAACAACATTGCCATATAATATATTCAACGATCTCCTTGTTTAAACCACACAAAAGGCATTCTAACTGAGGACCAGTATTGAGATTATAAATGAAATCAAATGTTAAATTTCTGCCAAACCTCCAGATAAATGCTTTTAGATGTGGAGCCACATGGAGTCTCCATAAAATATGGCTACCCTCCCAGCTTTCACACAAAACACTTTGGTTAAGAAAACTACAAACAACACTAATAGTTTTAGCTGTGGAAGTACTTGGGAGGTAGGTCCAGTGGTTAGTAAATGCCTCATCAGAGACCATTTTGGATACCCTGTCCTAATCCAAATGCCTACTCAAATAATTCGGGAGATCTTCACAATTTACACGATTATCAACCAAGAAATTAGAAATCCTGAAATGCTCAAAATTAATATCCATATTAATGAAAGTGGGTTTAAAAACCAAAAGGATATAAAAATGAAAAGGATCCTTATAAAAGTTAATTGCATTCAAGTTGCAAACATTGATCCACGAATTAGGTTTAATAAAATCGGCCATTAAACATATCATGTTAAAAAACCAAAAACCCTAGCTGGGGTGGAATTGGTCCAAACATTCAAATTACTATACTTTAAATGCAAAATGTGAACCCATTGCTTATCCTCATGATTCAAAACAAACAAGATGCGTTTGGTCATAAGAGCAACTTTGGCATTCTTTAGGTTCCTAACTCCCTGGCCCCTATTAATTTTTACTCATTACAACAAAAAAAACTTATTGTAACATTTTTGAAGCAACATTTTGGGCAAATATTACCAAAATCCAATAAAATAGCTGTTAAGCAATAGTTATAATAAATGTTGGTATACTTTTATTTGTTCCTATGTTTAAAATGGTATTTCCACTTATAGTCACAAGAGGTTTTTGTTTTACAATATTTTTGAAGTTTTAAGGGGTGTTGAAACAAATGTCAGTACAATATTAGTTGTTAAGACGCTTATTACGACCTATGTAACAAATGTCATAATTTAATATGACTTCTATTCCATCAATTTGTTATGCCAAATTTGAAAACGTCATTTTAAGTTATGGTATATATATAGTTTCAAAAGATATGAAATATAATTTAAACTAAAAAAAAAAAGTTGTATTTGACGAAAAAATAAAAGCAGCAATATTTTAAATTTCAAGAGAGCAAAAAATTAGGCAGAAATTCTTTTTCTAAATGTCAAAACCTATGCGGCTTTTATATATATAAGATCTACAAGACAATAAAGAAGCCTTAATAGTGCAAAAAGCCAATAGTAAAGTACTTGCAAGGAGAGAAAGTAAGCATCTCAATTTTTCTTTATTCTATAATATTTTTTACCATTATTTTTCTCTTATAATATTATTTAAATATTTAATTTGTTGTTTATTTTGGTGGATGATTAATAGATGCTTCATTTTTTAATTAGTTTTATTATAAAAAAAAGTATGAGAATTTTAATTAATTTAATCCTTGTATTTGAGTTTTTTAAATAAAAAGAAGATTGAGTTTAATTGGAACAAGATCTCCAAAATAGCTATTTTTTGTTGAAAATTAAAATGTGTTTTGGCCTTTTCTCACTACCAACATGAGGATGAGGTTATTGTGATGGCGTTGTCATGGCATTGATCTAAGGCTTCAACTTTTGAGATTGCCTTTTTAATTTAACCTTAGTTTTGTTAAAGTTTTACAATTTTTTTCGCTTTTTAACTTTTATTTATTTATTTTTTTTTGGGGCCTTACTATACTTGTTGAAAAACACATAGAGGGTAAATTTTTTGATAGGGCATCAAAATATGACCCTTTTTCATTTTGAGGTCCAAAGTTCAATTTGAATCAAAATGGTTATCCAGCTTCAATTTTGTTTCACTAAGTGGTCACTTGAGAGATTCCAACCTATTTTTGATAATGTACATGCTAAAAATTTTCTGTCAACATATATATGACACGTCGTTTGCTTAGTTGACAATTCTATCTCACCTGTTAACATAGAATTTCCAACATCACATCATCAAAAATAGGTCGAAATCTATCGGATGATCTTCTGGTAAAACAAAATTGAAGTTTGGACCCTAAAATGAAGAAGGGCCAAAGTTTGATGCCCTATAAAAAAAATTTACCACACACATAGCTTTGGTAAAGTTTTATAATTTGCCCCTTATATAATTTTTTTATTTTTTTATAGAGTTATAGTTATAGTTATGACACACATATTGCTTAGTTGAAGTTTTATATTTCATCCTTTTTTTTCCTAAGTTATAATTTTTAAGGGTTCTTATTATAGTTATGACACACACACATAGAAAAACTTAGACGAATCATATATTCTTATTTTATATAAAAATAATTTATTTGTATTCTTTTTTATGCAAATTATATATCCTCCACATAGTTTTTCCTTTTATATTTCAAATTAGTATTATTGATTCCAATATAGGGGTGGTAACGGGGCGGGCGGGCGGGCGGGGTCGGGGAGGCCCTTCCTCGTCCTTGTCCCCATCATTGGTGGGGACGGGGATTCCTCATCCCCGATTCCTAAACTGGGAAAATTTGCTTCCCCATCCCCATCCCCGTGGGGATCCTCTTCCCACGGGGATTCTCTATTTGCAAACATATTATTATATTTTAGAACATGAAAACTACTCTACATAGATATTTACATAAAAATATAATAACATCAAAACTACTCAATATTGAGCTCAACAAACCTGTCAAACCAACATTTAAAAACTTAAAAAATTCTCCAAATGGTTGTCAATATAAAGTAAAACATAAAATTTGGAATTCATAGAAGTAGGTAGTATGACATTACAATCAAATACAATGACTTAAAAAATGTACTTAGGCCTTTGAATTTATACAAAACCTCTCATATCTAATTTTAATTGTTGTTAGTTTAAAATAAATAGTTTATGTGATTAGTCTAATTAATTTAAATATAGAGTTTTTAATATCATTATTTAGGCTTTTGAATTTTTTAATGTTGAAAAAAATTATATATATATATATATATATATATATATAGTAGATCCCATATAGTGGGAGGGTATATCATCATCTCCGTTTAGAAACGGGGATGATGGCCCCGATCCCCATGGGCGGGGAGGGCATTCCTCACTCCCGTCTCCGTTTAGGAAGCGGGGATCGGGGATTCCCAGCCCCATTACCACCTCTATTCCAATATATCATGTATGTTTATATTTAATTTAATTTAATTTTTTTGTTATATTATCTTGATTTTATTAAATATAAAATATTATTGTAGGTTGGAGATGCTAGAAGTTATCTTGGTTCTCAATTACCTACTACTCCTCAATTTCATTGCAACGATAACGATCCTAATGATGTAATGAATTTTATAATATCATCCTATTACATTTAAAAAATTTTAAAATTATAAATTTTATTATTTATTTATCATTTTTTTCTTTATTAACTAATTTTAGATACCCACTAATATATTGTTGTATTTTATTTTGCAGATAAGAGATAATAATGATAAATTTAAAAGCAATTCCAAGGATTGAAGCCTTAATTTTATTTTAATATTTGAAAGCTATTTCTTGAAGATTTGTAGATTATGTTGACATTATTTTAATTAGTGTTTCAGTGCTAGGTGGGATTTTTTAAATTTTGGATGAATAGTTTTATTACTGTTTTATTAAATTATGTAAATTAATTTTATAGTATTTAAATTTTATCTCACATTTAAGGTAGAATACTCTAATTAATCCATGTATTATCTAAAATATGTCCTTTTGGGGTCTCTCATTTTATTAGTCATTGTGAGGTCCCTTTATTATTTAAATGAGTAAAATCAAGTCACAGCCATGACGGACATTCAATTTTTTGTCCATAAGGGCTGACAAGGCATATATATATATATATATATTATTAAAGATTATTTTTTAAACTTAAAGAAGCGGATCCGATCCGTTGGATCCAGATCTGAAACTTAAAAGACATTAAGAGGGTGTTTGTTTGGTGGATTTGAAAGTCATGGTAGTTGGAATTACATGATTTATCCAAATCATGTGTTTGGTTTGGGGGATTTTAAAAAGATGTTGTAGTTGGAAATACTTTATCAATGGTTTTGAGTGAATTTGGAACTACACCCAAATTGGGTGTAGTTCCAACTCCATGATTTGGAACTCCAACAAGTAACTATTTTTCATAATATTTGATAATATATAAAACTAGTGAGTATCTTATAAAATATTAAATAAAATATATTATAGTTTAATTAATATATTAGTAGTATAATATATAATTGATATATTATATTAAATTAGTTATTTAAATAAAAAATTAATATATTATATTTTATTATAATAAATTAAGTATATAATAATTATATTAATTATTTATAATATTTGAAATTTGAATTTATATTTACATAAAATAAAATATAGATTTTATGATATATATTAATTAGTTAGAATATCAAGGTAGGGGTAACCCCACCATGTGTGATCATAACATGTAATCCAGAAAAAAAAATACATCAAACCAAACACATGTTTTCCAAATCCAAATTTACAAATCCCTCCAACCAAACACAAAATTCTGAGATCCAGTATTACAAATACATCCAACCAAACACTGGATTTGACTCTCTTGAATTTTCAAATACAAGGATTTGCAAATACAAATCCACTGCATTTTCAACTACATCCAGCCAAACGCCCCCTAAGAGGACCTAGGTCACCTTCTTCCTGGAACCTCATCATCTCTATCCGATCCTAGTATAATGCTTCCATCTCTCCCCCATTGCACCCGAACTTTTCCATCTGGCCCATAATCTACGCCTCGTTTCTCTACGGAGGGATTTTTGGCTTGCTCGCTATGGGGGCGGTGCTGGCCATGGTGGTTCCAACGACGTTGGTGACATGGATCACAGTGTTGGTGTTGCAAGGGTTACCTGAGAAGCCGGGGTTTTAGTTCATGGTGCTGATCAGAGAGGGGAATCTCATGGCGACCGTGTGCACCATACTGAGCTTCTTTGTGCTTTTGATTCAAAGGCGAGGATTAGATGGTTTTTGGTATCACCAAGCATGTTGTTTATTTGGAATGGTGTTTTGTTCACATATACAATAGAGGATGTTACAATGACGTTGTTCATCATAATTAGTCTTTTATATATCCTTCTGTTTCTTAGTTAAGTGAAAACTGAAGCCATTGTTTTTTTTTTTGAAAACTTTTGAATGTTTTGTTAAATACAGAAAGCAACACAAGTTCCGGTTTACATTTATTTTCATTTTTTTCTCTCTGTATTCTCCAATGAAATGAATTGATGAAACTTCGTATGAGTTCATCTTCATCAGCTTAGAATTGATCTTTATGGGGATTCAATGCACAACAAAAGCTTAGAAATTTGGAAGTATCAATATTGATGAACCTTTCATTCTTTTTTATATTTTACAGTATCTTATTATCTGAAATTAGAATTTATATTTAAAAATAAAATAAAATTTTGGCGTGAATATATTGGCCACACGATTGCCAACGGCGACAGCGGTTGTGTAGCCGACGTGATGGCGGTTCTCGATGGTGACAAAGGGGGTATCTTTGGTGTGGAGGAAGACCCATCCTATTTGGAAAAAAAAATTGGCTGATGTTCCCTACGATGATGGCAACAACGCCGCCCATCATGACTGCGACAACAACAACCATGGCTACGACGGCAACGGCTGGGAGGGTAATGGTTGTTAGCGTTTGATAAAACTTCATTAAAAAGTTAATTTTCATTTAAAAGATTCGGATCCGGGTCAGTTTTTTAAGTTTAAGAAATAGTATTTTAAAATATAATATATATATATATATGCCATGTCAATCCATGTGGACGGAAAATCGAATGTCCGTCACGCTTGGACTTCATTTTACTTATTGAAATAATAAAGAGACCTCACAAGGGCAAATAAAACGAGAGGGACTAAAGAGGTAAATTTCAGATAATACATGGATCAATCAGGGTATTCTACTAACATTTAACTATTAAATTGTATATAAATAATATTTAAATTGGTAATATGAAAAATTATATAATATTTTTCCAACATTTGCGAATGTTGCATTTCGTTGTTATCCACAAATAGTATATGGTTAAAACAATAATTATGAAATGTTAGTATAAGACTTTCAAGAGACATTTAGCAAATGTTACTAAATAATTTTTGTTATAATTATATTTAAATTTAAAATTAAATATGATGAATAATTTTTATCAACACTTACAAATATCGACTTAAATTGAGATTAATAATTACTATTTTGTTAAACCAATATTTAAAAAAGGGTCAAAACTAATTTAAGAGACCTTTAACAGATGTTTCTATATAATTTCTATAACAACAACTATAAATGTTGCAATATTTTAAAATTAATGTGATAAAAACTTGTGCCAATATCTGCAAATGTTGTTAAAAAGTTGTTCAAACCATTTGAAACTACTTACAAATGTTGGGAAAATATCATAATAAATGTCAGAATACATAGGGTGATTCTTTGTTTTGGTTTTCAATGCAAACAAGAATAGTAAATTATCATTTTTATCTCTTACTTTGTTTTTTCCCAAAACATATTTTCTAGAACCTAGGGTTTTGCAAGATAATTCTTGAAGGCTAATATTTAGAAAGTAAAAACATGAAAATGACTCATTTTTGAAATTTTTAGGAAGTTATTTTATAGTCCGAAAAAAGTATAAAGAAAACGAGAGTATAATTGGTAAAAAATTTATAGTCCACTTGGAATGTTAGATTACCATTACCAGTGATATTACTAAGTTATCAAATTCCAGTAATATATATAGTATTCCCATTTTAAACAACCAAATGATGGCAATCTTTTACATTATTTGTTCTAACTTTCTGTGGGTAATCTAATATTATCCCAATCAAACGCCACCATAAAAGAATGTTTTGTATATTAGTATTGAAAGAGATGTTTGAATCATTCAATATAATATGTTATATTTATGGTTTGCCTTTTCAATAAAATGGATAGGCATAATCTTGGATGTGTATTGTGTGTTTTTCATTTAATTTATACAAAAAGTTTTTTCTTTTATTGAGTTGTTGAAAGTTGATTATTTTGTGGTACAAATCATCTTCTAGTTAAGAGATTATATGAAGTTGCTTATTTTGAATATGCATTCCATAGTTTTCTTTTGATATAGTTTTTGCCTTCCTGTTATTCTCATGGATTAACTAGTGAGAATTAAAATGCATATATAATATTTTTCTTTTGATATAGTTTTTGTCTTCCCATTAATTTATTTATCTTTGAAAGGGAGAATTAAAATGCATACATTCAAAGATAAATAAATTTATAAATAAATCACACCAGTGAAACTTAATGTATATCTTATTAGCTTTAAAAACTTAGTTAAAACATGTTAATTCATTATACACTTGTATTATTTGCACTATCTATAAAATAAAACAAAAATTCATGTTTATTTAAGACTTCACTCAGAAATAATTAAATTCCATTCAAAGAAGTTAAATAATTTAAGCATATCATTTTAGACTTCTCTCTCTCTCTCTCTCTCTCTATATATATATAAAAAATCTATAATCAAAGTATAAAATCCATTCACACCATAAAATTTTATCCATCTACCAAAAACATCAAAAACTCTAACGCTCTCAAAGTAGTCCCTACCCTCTCCTCCTGCGTTCGTCTTTGCTTTCCCCTCCCCCTTGCGATGGCAAGCGGGGGAAACAACGTGCCTCTCTCCCCCAAGCCTCCCCCTGCCCGAACTTTGGCACAGATAGCTTCCAACGCTGCTCCGCTTTTCGGAGAACTCTCCTCTACACAATCCCTAACTGCTTGCAAAACTTAAGAGCTCTTCTTTTCAGTTTGTTCGTTTGGATGAGGATTCGCTTGCCCGTGCTCGTATGCGATTCCAACACTCCTTTTATGGGAAATTCTTTGGCAAACCCCCTTTATTCGAGCAGGTGAAGTTGTCTCTCCTTGAGAAGTGGACGGAAATCGGTGAGGTTTCTATCTCTAATTTGCCCAATGGCTTCCTCTTAATTCGTTGTGCTTCTCATTCTGTAAAACAAAGGATCCTAGTTGAAGGACCTTGGTCGATCAATGGTATCATTCTCCAACTCTCTCCCTGGTAGCCTTTCTTTGAACCAACCTTTGCTAAACTCAATACTGTAGCCATCTAGGTTCAACTTCATAACTTGCATGTTGATTTCTAGGAGGCTGAAACCCTTGAATCCATTACTTCTCATATGGGTAATCTTCTGAAAGTTGATGATCTCACCTCGTCTCTTGTTCGTTCTAGATTTGCTCGTGTTTGTTTAGAGGTGGATCTCTCCAAACTGTTGAGCCGAGGGTTCTGGCTTGGAGATGACCTACATCGAGTTTTTGTGGTGGTTCTCTATGAAAGACTTCCAACTTTTTGTTACTCTTGTGGCTTAGTTGGATATGGTTCTAGCGCTTGTCCGCAGTCTATGATACCTGAAATAGATCGATCTCTTCCACCCCCTTGTTCTCCACAAGGGCTGGAGGTCGGATCGAATCCTGTTTTAGATCCAAATATGATAGAGACGGTGACTTCGAATTCCTCTTCTGGTGCCATGAACACTCCGATGGGTCCGGAGTCTGGTGATTCTCTTCTCGATAAGGAGTTCAGATCATGGTTGTTGGCTCCTCACCGGCGAGGCCGCGTTCGTGGCTGGGGTGCTTCGACACGTGGCACTCATGCAGCTGGGGATGCGGCAGCCGAGACGAGGACGACTGCTACTGTACATCGATCTGACTCCTCCACAGCTCAAGACATACATAGCGGCTTTTCAGGATGTGGCAGAGGCGGTCATGCCTCTTCTCATTCTCCTAGGGCCGGAAAAATTAATGGTGATGTGAATTCATCACGTGACGCCCCCCTAGATCAAAATCCAACCATTGATGGCAGCTCTTTGATGATCCCTCGGGATAACGATAAATCTAACGGCTCTTCTTTCCAAGACTCTGACATTCCTCCTCTAGAGAACACGTAATCTCCATCCTGTGGCTTTCAATCGCATCGCGACAAGGGTAAAGCCCCCCTTTCCCAAAGTTCTGCTTCTCCTCCCCCTATACTTCGCCTTGCTCCTCTGGAGACCTCACCCCTATCTCCTGAGAAACTTGCTGATGCCCACCTGATGGCGGTGGACAAAGTTAATGATGCTCTCTTTCGCAAACCCTACAAAGAAGATTGTTCTGACTCCTTCTCCGATGATAACAACGATGACGAGGAGGAAGCTGAGGACGGTGAGGACGAAGAAATGTCAAATGAGATGGAAGAAGTCGATGACATGATGACCCTTGACCAGTTTCAAAACGTGCAAAGAAAGGACTATCTTGTCAGGAAAAATTCTATAGCTCCAAACGACTCCCACAAAAAGGGCAGGGTTGATACTGGAGGGAGTTGCTCTCTTGATCTCCCCCTCTGTTCTCCCCTTGTTGCTCCCTTTCCTCATGGAAGTTGCTTTCATGTTTGCTATTATTTTTATTTTTCTCTTGTTATCCATGTTTGTTCCTAAAATCATATGTTGGAATTGTAGGGGGATCTCCAGTCAGGATATCTCCAGTCAGATTCAGAGGTTCATTCGACATGATAAGCCTCATTTGTTATGCCTAGTTGAAACTCGTGCTGATTCTTCTAGAGTGGATCGTTTTGCTATCAAACTTCCTCGTAACTGGAAATGGACTGCGATTTTAGCTAACGGCTACTCGAGAGGAATCATTGTCATTTGGAATAATAGGGTGGGCCAGGTTTCCCCGATCGCCATCTCTAGAAGAGCGCTCCACTTGATCATTTCTCCTGATCAAACTCATAATTGGTTGGTGTCAGTGATTTACAATGGTACGCGTCTTTCTTCCCAAATTTCTCTCTGGTCTGAACTCTCTAAACTCTCTTCCTTCAATTTCCCTTGGCTTATCATTGGGGATTTTGACTCCATCACCTCTCCCCATGAGCACAAAGGGGGTTCCTACAGACATTACTCCCGTAAAGCTGGTTTGTTTCTTAGTTTTATTGATAATAATGACCTTCTCAATCTTCATTTTACTGGTCCGAATTTCACTTGGTGTAATAATAGAACAAGTTCGGCTCGGAGATGGGCCCGTTTTGACCGCTGCTTGGTTAATCTCGCTTGGTATTCTATTTTTAATTCCTATGCTCTTACTCATTTTCCTAGACTTTTTTCTGATCACGCTCCACTTCTCCTCGCTATTCACACTAATATGCCCAGAAAGCCTGGTTTGTTCCGCTTTGACAATTTTTGGCTTGAATATCTTGGATGTCATAATGCAGTTAGGGAAGTTTTAATTGTGTTCCGTATGGTAATGCTCTGCACGCTTTTACCCATTTTCTGTCCCGTGCTAAGGCTAATCTCAAGACCTGGCGTGCTAATGGGTTAAATTCCATTGAATCTGAGCTGATTACCACTGAGAATGCTGTTTCAATTGCTGAGCATCGGGATCTTAACATCCCCGATAATCATACTCTTTTGATGGATCTTTATGCCCAATTTGGTGCCCTTCAAAGACAAAACTCCATTAAGTGGGCGCAGCGCAATCACATGCTCTGGGCTTTGTAATGGGGACCGTAATACAAGTTTTTTTCATAAATCTATTCGCATCCGTAAACATCAGTCCCAGATCTCTCAGATTTCGAATTTAAATGGTAATACTTATATTGATCAAAACACCATCAATAGTGCTTTTCTGGACTTTTACTCTAATTTATGGTCTAGTACTCATTCTGACCCACTTTCTGATATCCTTTCTGCTTTGCCGGATGATCTCCCCTGCCTTCCAACCTCTGATGGCGAGATGCTTACCGGTGAAGTCACTAAGGAAGAAATCTATCGTATTGTCATGGAGCTCCCCTCTAGTAAGAACCTTGGTCCCGATGGAATTAACGCTGAGTTTTATCAGTTTTTCTGGAATGATATTGGCGTATTATCTATTTGATGCTATTAATACTTTTTTCACTAGCTCTACCTTTCCTACCTCTTGGGGTTGTACATTTATTGCTCTTATCCCAAAAAAGACAATCCTAAGCTGGTTTCTGAATTTAGGCCTATCTCCCTCTGTAACGTGTGCTTTAAAATTTTATCTAAGGTTATGGCTAACCGGCTTAAGCATATTCTCCCAAAAATTGTTGGTAGAGAGGAGGCTAGGTTCGTGGATGGTCGTAGTCCTTTTGATAACATTATTGCCCTTCAAGAGATTGCCCAATCGATTGAGAAATGATTATACCCATCCCGAGGATGATTGTCAAAATTGACATAGAGAAGGCTTATGACTCTATTAGCTGGAATGCAATTCTTGCCACTCTCACCAAGATGAAATTCCCTTAATTTGGATTAATTGGATTAGAATTTGTCTTTCCTCTACTTCTTTTTCTTTGTTGATTAATGGTGACCCTGGCTCTTGGTTTACTTTTTCTCGTGCTATTTGTCAAAGCGATCCCATATCTTCGTACCTTTTCATTTTGGTTTCTCAAAACCTAACATCCATGCTCAATTTTGCCCTACATAGAGACTTGATTCCTGGTTTTGACCCGAGATCCAGCTTTGATTTCAATCACCTTATGCACGCTGATGACCTAGTTCTTATTTCCAAAGCTTCTAGAAAAACTGCCAGAAATATTAAGCTTTTGTCTGGCCATTTATGATCGTTTCATCGGTCAACATTCTAACCGTCTTAAATTAGCCGTCTACCTTCCCTCCTGGTTTAACAAAAAGGTTTCGAAGAGTATTTGCTCTATCCTTAATTTTACTCAAGCCTCCTTCCCTTTCACCTACCTAGGTGTCCTTATCTCTCCTAAGAAAATTGCAATGATTTCTTTTAACCCTTTGGTTGCTAGAATCCGCAGAATTTGTTCCAAATGGAAACATTCCAAGCTCTCTCAACAAGCTAAGACCATTCTCATCAATTCCTCAATCCTCTCCATCCCAACTTATTATTCATCTGTATACCTTATTCTGGACACTATCCTTAACGAGATTGATAAAATTGTTAGGGATTTTCTATGGTATAAAGGTGACAATAGAAAGGGCATCCATGCGATTGCTTGGACTAATTTAACTGCTCCCAAGCCTGAGGGGGGTCTTGGTATAAGGAATCTTTCTATTTCTAAAACCTCCTTGATGGCTAAGAATGTCTTCCAGTATTTAAATGAAAATGAGTCCATTTGGGTTAGCATTCTTACTTCTAAATATGGCAAAATTAATTTTTGGAAAGACCCTATCCCTCCTGGTTGCTCTTGGTTCTTTAGGGGGTTATGTTACACTGCTAATACTCTTAAGCCCTATTGTACTATGAGCTCGGTGAACCCTAATCTGGCATCTTTTCTTTATGATCCTTGGTGTTCAACTATCCCCCTTGCTTTCAATCCTACATTTTGTAATTCTAGCCTGAACTTTGAGAGTCTTTGCATATTGGAGTTTACTTCACAGGACTCTTGGGATGTCCATAAACTCCATAATTTATTTGGTGCTACCATGACGGGCCTTACTGATAGTCTTGGCATCGTTGATGTCAATGCTCCCTGTCACTGGATTTGGGCTCCCAAATCCAGCAATAGGAATATCTCTGCTAAAACCTATCACTTTTTTAATAGCACCAAACATGATTCCAATTCTTAGGATGGGTGGAGTAATATTTGGAGGCTTAATGTAGCTCCGAGGGTTCAGCATTTTATCTGGATTTGTTTACATGGTAAGTTGGCAACTTATGATTTTCTTCACAACATCAATTCGGGACCCCATAACCTTTGTATTCATTGTGGCCTCGATTATGAAGATACTGATCACCTCTTGGCTTTCTGTCCCAAGGCTCGGTCTATTTGGCATGACATTAGCATTTGGGTTGATCACAATTTTGACTTCCCTAATGGTTTTTTTATGGCTCTTGGATTACCTGTGATAGTCATACTTATTTCATAAATCAAGTATTGCTGCAATAGCTTGGTTCATCTGGAAGCACAGATGTGATATCATCTTTAAAGGTATTGCTCCTCATTTTTCTATCGTCGTGGCGAAAGCTATTGCACATGTCAGAGAGTATTCTATTGCTACTGCCTCGCTGTTGGGTCGTAAACTCCTACTAAACAACTTCTCAAATGCTGATGGTCCCTTCCTTTTTATTTCATCATCCTCTGCGCTACGTGGCGGGGTAAGTGGTTTCGGTTATTTTATTTCTAATCATAACAAAGTTATTATTGCTCTAGGATGTGGACCCATTCCTGCAAACCCCTCCACCATGATTGAGCTTCAAGCCGTCCAGACCGTCCTTAGTAAAGTCTCCAGAAATCAGATGCACCTTCATCATGTTTTCACAGCTAGTCGGGATGTTTTTCAAGCTCTCAACGGCAATACTTAGATTGATGGCTTCCCTGCTCGGGTCATTAACCAGTGGACTTCATCTACAACTCGCTGCTTGACAGAGTGGGGAACCCCCGCCTTCATCTTGTTCCTCCTGATTGGATCAGACCCGCCAACAATTTGGCAGCTCATGGCCGCAACCTTCACTCCATTACTCTGTTTCACCAGGGTAGGGATCATGAGAAGCTTTAATTTTGCTGGTTTCTCTTTTTAGTTTTTAGTTTCTTATTGTTGTATTTGTGTTTTTCTTCGTTTATTTGCTCTTCGGCTTTGCTTGTGGTTTGTAATATTTAAACTATTTGTAGACCTTTTTTTCTTATTAATAAAATAGCTCCCCAAGCTCCCCCTCCAAAAATTTAAAAAAACTCTACTTTCCATCTCTTCATCCGGACTGAACAAACACCAAAAAACAAAGTATGTATTCTATCCCTCTACTTCTCCATGCAAAAGATGGGCACCTCCAAATAACCAAACACTTCCACATTAAATTCAAATCATTAAAAAAAAAATCTAAAATTAAAACTTTAACTACTACAGTTTGAGTAAACCACATGATTAAAAAAAAAAAAATTTAAAAGTTAACTTTCCCAACAATATAGGATCATCACAAAACAGAATAGTTTTCCAAACACTCCAACAAACAATCCTCAACCATTCCGAGATGCTTTCTCTGGGGCCAAGAGCCATGATATGGTGACCAACCCACACATTCCGTTATCTATTAAATTATCTGTTGCTGCTTTGGCAAATCAAATGTTTAAGATTTAGCCAAGAAAAACAGAAATCCGCCGTCTATAATACAAGCATAAGGCAACTATTACCCCATTGCACCAATGCTACATTCTGAAAAATTACTAAAAGGGAACCCCAAGTACTCATAGATCAACTGCCGCGGATATAGATATCTCGCCTGACCCCAGAAATATAATGTAATCAATGATCTTCACCTGGATGAGCCATGCCACAAGAGCCAATAAAGTGAAGAAGGTGACATAACTAAGGGAACAATTCTGGTATGCTGAGTTGTCCCGTTCCACTTGCACTGCATGTTTCATTTTGTCATAATATAAGATTTCTTTTAATCAGACCATGTTTGGTCTTTGAGGAAGCAAAAGGTTATAGAACTTATCGGCCAAGAAGAAGTGCCTGCCCTTGCTGTCAACAGCCTTCTTCCATCCACACCATCCGCCACTAATAATCTTCTTTAGATTATCATTTCCAGTGTAGTGTGGATCAAGAATAAGAAATGCACAATCACCATTTGCTTCATTGAAGTCAACTCCCAATAGGGTATATGCCAAAACACCACCACCTGCATCAGTATAATAAGAAATTAATAATGGCATCAATTATAAATGGGTCTGGCTTCTTTTTCATTTCGCAACTTAGGCGTAAATGTGATACTCCTAAGAAGGTTGATAGTCACACAATTAGTATCAGATAATTATAATTTAATTGGTAATCTGAGTTAAAAAAACGAATGACTAAATCAGTAAATTGTCCATGCCCTAGTGAAACAAAGTTCAGCAAGAAGTTATGTTTTGTGTTGTCAACCTTCAAAGTTAAGGAGACTTTACCCAGAAAAATTGAAGAAAAAAAATCAATAGGAATTTAACACAGAATTTATTAAGCAATGAACTGATCAACTCTAGTCACTAGCTGGGCAACCTCATTTATTTTATTTTTAATTTTAGCTTTTAGTTGCAATCTTCTATGAACTGTGGATTGAATGGAAAGAAACAAAAAGAAATGCATATAACTTGAAACCTTCTCACATTGAAATTTACTAACCAATCATAACAGGGGTTCCTTGAGTCTCAAAATGAATAGCAAGCTCTCTACATTTTTCTGGAAGCTCTGACCCAGACCTCACATTCATGATCTTGCAGGTGATCTGTCCAAACAACAAATTTGGTTTGCCATACCATCAGTAATGCATAACAAAGATGATCTTACACTTATGCTATCAATGATAACCATACTGCCACAATGAAGATGAATGCAACTCAAAACTATCGGAATGTCTGGAATATTTCATTTTCTTATCAGTTTCAAACTCATGGTGCAATGTTAAAAATATCATACAAGGATTAATTACACTAAAGGGTCTACAATACCTTCTATCATTTCCAAATTTATAATGTGGTCTGACATGATAACCAGGTGTAAGTTAGTAAGCCAAATGCATTTCTTTGGCATGCCACATGGTAACAGTTGAACAATAAATGAACACCAAAGATGTGGCCTAAAAAGAATAGTTAACACTGAAAAATAATACTATCAATATCAAGACACTGATTATGAAATAGTACGCTTACACCAAGAAGTTTGTCCAAAACAAAGCTTAATTCAATAGCCCCAATCCATTCACGGGAACCAACAAATGAAGGTTCCTTATCACCAATTTCTACAAGCGCCTGCTGAATTGCTCTACAAATAATGAAACACCAGTTAATTTAGAATATACAAACACAAATACGTCTCAGAAGCATAGTTTAAATATTTTGAGTACGAGAAGTTGAAAATTCTATCAGCATCCTTCTCATAGTGACCTTACGAAAGAGATACTTACAAATAAAAGATTCTAAACTATTAAATTTATGAGAGAACAAATTTGAATATAAATGAAATGAATACAATAAGGACACTTGAATGAAGCATATAAGCTACATGCTTCAAGAAATCCATACCTGTGTGAAGGAACTTCAACAGATGTATAATGCTGTAGTCTAAACCATGATATGATAGTTTGCAGAGAGCGATACGCACATCCCCAGCCCTAGAATTGATTAATAATCAAGCAAGCATTTATTAGGTACAAAATAATAAGTAAAGCAGTCCTATTGCTCAGTATCACATCAAAATGCTTCATAATTTTAGACAAATAGAGTTAACAGTTACATTAATTCGCCATAGTATAGAAGACAAATTGATACATTAACTATGGAAAAAGCGTATGAGGAGCAACAAACTGGGTTTATAATAGCCTCAAAAGACAGATTTAAGTCAACACTAGATAGATGGACAGTTCACAATCCAATCCGTAGCCCAGACATTATCTTCTTCATGTGTGTGTTCTGTGTGGTTTGGTGGAGACCAAGTCATGCAGAATTTAGAAAACAAGCATGGATGAAACTTAAATAAAGACAAGGGCTAATATCGCATATATGTTATGGAAATTAGCAAGCGAGTATTTATCAATAAACAAAAGAACATTGCCCACAAACAAATTGTGCATATCTATTAAGGTACAAATACCAAAGCCTAATAGAATTGCTTCAAACAAGAGCAAACCAAGATAGTAACATCTGTAAACAACAAAGGATGAGTTGTCATTACATTGTCATCGATTCCACCATGTAGATAATGGTAGTACTCATATGATCCATCAATCAAAAAAGTGAAACCTCCAGAAACTGCAATAACGTATCAACATCCCAAAGACATAATAAACAATGAGAGGATTTTAATGAGCATTTAGCAACAGCCCAACAAATTTTGGATAGATTGAAACTCAATAAACCAATTTTTATCAAGTTGAAAAATGTGAAAGCAAAAAGACTAACCCCCACTTCCTGCAATTTCAGTGTGGACATCCCTGAGCAGGAGAGAACCTGCAGCTCCACCCCAAATACACTTAGTCAAGAACACATAATAATAGAAGATAACTGTTATAAATAAATAAATATAAAAAATCCAAACAAAAACAACCTATAACTAGTTGTCACTCTCCTTTGACAAAAGAAAGAGCATTACCAACTTTTTTTAAGTTACCCTCCTCACTTCCATTGATGCCAAAAGTTAATGCATTCACAATGCGCAAGAGAGGACGGTCCAAGGGCAAACCCAACCTGGAATGTAAAGATTTTCTAATGTCACCTGCAAAATAAACATAAAAGTTCAATCACACAATTTTTACATTAATTTCCCTGGCTGATATAAGTTTGGAATCTTCATATTACATCAATTGTTGCAGTTTTTCCTCATATTTTAGTTCATACTTTAATTTCAATTCAGTTAGAAGGTCCTGCATTACCTTGTTTTTCCTCATTCTCCCCATACGTAAGTTCATATAAAGCTGTTATTGGATGTAGGAGCCCAGAGGGAAAGAAGTGATAAGGACGTATCTGTAAACACAACGAATACAATAAAGAAAGAAGCACTTATGCTTTACGATATACTAAATACAAATGAAGTGGCACACAAAGCGGGGAAAAGCTTATGTAATTGACTGCATGAATACAAACATACTAATAAATAGAGTCAAAAGTGCTAACACAAAACCAAAAACAGATTATCATAACCAAAAGTGGCATTTCTAAATATATGTCAATAAAACTGCAAAGAAAAAAACTGATATAACAATTTCTGAAGGACAAACAAATCAATACAAAATAAGCCAGCAGAACAAGACAAAAGAACTTAAAATTGTTGACAGAGGTTACAAGATACAAAAGACGATTCCCTACTCAAGATTTATCCTTCCACTTATTTGTTAAAGAACAACTGAGATGAACCAATTGAAGAAAAAACCGGCATCTACTTTACAGCCAGTATTTATTACCTTTCCTTAAAATCTAATTCTACAAATATATGTATCTTAAACCTTCAAAGGAAGTATATTAATTCATTACAGAAGTCAACCTGATACAAGAAATGGTTCCCAAGAAAGTCTTGAATTACACAGATCCACCTATATTAATATTATGTGTGATCAAATCCAAACATGAAAGCAACTTGCATGTAAACATAAATGGCAGAAGGAAAGGGCAGGATAGAAATTTTAACATATGTTAATAAAGGATTAAAAGCTTTTTGACAATTAGCTACAGTTCAAGATTTATGCATGTGGTAAAAGGTGCATTAAACTTGTCCCGGTAAATGTCAGCTTTCCAACTTATATTTATGTCTAGATGTATGATTATTAGTCAATAAGCAAAATTAGACTTGTCCCCAATTAATGTCAACTTTCCCACTTTACATTTATGCCTAGATGTATGATTAATAGTCAATATGCCAAATCTTTTCCCAAAGATTTAACCTCTATACTCTGTAGTCCAGCCTAATGGGCTAATACACACATGGAAATATAAATCTAAGACAAGATCATGTTGCCAAAATTTGATGTTTTAAATTGTCATGGTCTTAAACTGCCCAAGAGCACACGAAAACACTAAGGTGGTGCTCACTGGGGCTAGAATAAGTTGGAATAAGTTCGAATAAGTGGGGTTAGGGAATTTGATGTTTATATTTTTTTGGAAGGAACTTTTAAAACAAGTTGATCCAAGTTTTCACTAAACTAATAATAATTAAAATAAATAGTTTTAACTAAATTCATAGTGTTCTAATTGATCATTGGTATTTATTAATTTTCAATTACCTTTTAAATATGATGTAATAATTTTATTTATTTATTTATTAATATTGTAGAAAAAATATTCCTATTTCAAGTTATTCCATAAAGGGAGTTTGGTTGGAGGGGTTAAAATAACTCTGTATAAAGTAGGTCATCCGAAGTTATTTTACAATCAAACACACCTGCAAGTAACATAAGGAAAATGGTACAAGAAATGAACAGTCAACAGCTTGAAGTTTGAAAACAATATTTTTTAGCTCAACTCCTCTGAATAGAGAAGAATCTGCCATCAACATGAGATTCTAGTGGAATCCCAAACAAAGAGAAATTCAACTATGTAAGCATACAAAGACAAGTGTGCACGTGCACATGAACACACATATATTGAGGTTGATCCATATTGCCAAAAATAACAATCCAACAGCCTTTTCTAATTTACTACTTACAAGACTAGCATAATTATCTAGAATCATGGTGATACAAGAAAGGCATTACAAATATCTAAGATTTTTAATGTTAAGAGATATAAAGTTATGTTACCTGTGGATGTTGTGAGAGAAGCTTGGGCATAATAGCACTTTTCATAATAAGTAGCTGATCAGTTAAACCAGGTACAAGCAATTTAGAAACAGCTTCAGCCAAAGGAAAGTCTTTTGATGCGTAGCAGAGCACATCTAGCTTGAAACTGATAGACCCAGCTTTAGTTGGTTCTGATACTGTAAAATAGGTATTTATGAGTGATACCAAGTCAGAGCATTGGTTCTGATTTATATAAAATATGTAAAATGAAGGCTGTGAAAAAAATTTTAAATGGCAACCAAATTCGGCACCTGGATAATACTGTGCAGAAGGAGCAGCAGAACTTGCAATTCTCCTTGTTTGCTTGTAGAAAATAGTTACTTGGATTGTATCTGCACTCTAATGAATGCACCAATCAGAAATGTTAAACTATTTAGAACAATTATATACTTACACCAACAGCATGCAAACATTTGTAAATAAATCTGGTATTCTTGAACTAGAAATTCAAAAAAATATTGCAAAAACAGAAAAATGTTAACGTCAAATGAGCAGCAAGTTATGAAATAAACAACATGGAATGTCTCCAATACAATCCCCCCTTTGACAATCTAGCAAACAGATGAAAGAGCAAAACTTAAGAATAGCCCGAGTTAATTTGCTGAATGCTATAATATCTTCACAATATAGTTTAGAATCTAATCAAAATTATTCTCAAGGCTGTAGGACACTAGCAGAGGATTTATACCATAAAAAATAGAAAACCTTGTATATATTTTAAATATTAAAAAGCGAAGTCAACATAGCATTCTTTTAGAGGTAAGCTAACCTCTCCTCCATTGGGCGATGAGATGCAATTGTCTTTTGAGCAGAAGTCAGCACAAATTTGAGATTGCATATTGGACCCTTCAGTGCTTGGCATGCTTTTGGAAAGGTTAAAATCTAGACCCGAACCATGCAATACAACTGAAAGGGGTGATTCCTCAGCAGTTACATTTGGCATTTCAATCAAGTATGCAACATTAGGATCTTTAAATTTAGCAGCAACAGCAGTGATGGAGGACGAAAGTATATCATCCGCATCTGAGCAAAATACAAAGTTTATTAGTTACAAGAAGATACAAACCTCAGAAAAGCATATCATCAAGATTTTTGGTTTATACAAAGTAACTTAAAAGTTTAATCATGATAGTCTTTCAACCGGTGGAAAGCGTCAGCAAAACATATGTTTGTTAAGAATGAAAGACAGAGCCTTAAGTTTTATTGAGGGCAATATACTTAAATAATTGACAATGGAAAATCATATCATGATCATTCTTATGATATAGCATATCCTCTAGAAGATAATTAATATTTACTTGTATAAACTAAAAAGTAAATTCAATTAGTTCCATATATTCCACATATTGAAGTCAGGAATCAATTACAAATTGGTTATGGTACAATTAATGCAGTTCTAGAAAAGTGGAGAAAACTCTAGAGGAGAAGAAGCATCTAGAGACTTGGATAAGAATGTCTAGATATTTTTGTGAAAAATCTAGAATAGTTTTGAGATGGTGGATAGAATAAGTGTACAAAAAAATCTAGTGATCATTTTGTAAAAAATCAGAAAGTTCTAGAGCCTTGTACAACTACTACAAATACCATTTGAATTCTAACATCTGGAAATCAAGACTTGAATGAAGAAACCTTTCTCAAACTAGCCTTCCAACTCCTAAATGTCCACATTCTACACTTTCTATAACTTTAGTCCACACTTCAAACCTTCTACATTTTTTAATTTTACCTTAATCCAAATCTCTTACAACTATACTCTTTTGAATCTTACCTTAATCCAATATTCGTACGCAAGTCCTCATACTAATAGATTTACAAAGTTCATATGAACAAGATTATACAGCACTTCAATTTTAACATGTAAATTTTGTTATAATATGTGCATCACTCTAAACTTGAACTTACGGACTAGAAACAGGGGGAACTTAAAGTTTTATGATTGCATAGCCTAAATATTCTAATTAAAAAAATAAATAAATAGTAAATGGCAGCAAAGGGTTCAAATAACTTTTAAAATAAATTCAGAGAAGAAAAGAACAATGAGAAGAAAGATGCTAAATTATTAATTATGCTACACCATGCAATAACATAATTCAACTGCCTTATTAGCAGGTATGAAACAGGTGGTTCATCTGCTTACACTGAAGTAATTGGTCATCCTATTGTCTCCTGTGTGATTGTGTGTGTGTGCGTGTATGTATGTGTAACATTTCATAATGAAGTAAATGCAATAATCAATTGTTTACATGACAATCCTCAATTTTACTCTAAGATGAAATAACATCTCCATTTCGTATGTAGCGGGACTTCCTTTCTTCTTACATATAAGCACGGTTTCATGTCACCTTAAATAATAATCATATTAATCTACATGTACACAATGGGAAATGTCCCCAAAGCTATTGGATTTCATATCTATTTCACTCGATATTTATAATTCCAGGAAAAAGAAGGGCACAATATCATCTGAATGTTTTACATACCTGACACTCTGCTCACAGGAATGAAGACAGGCATCTTAAATTCCAGCTCACACCTCAAAAGGCAACCAGTGTCCCATATGTAATTTTCTGGACTAGCTTCATATATAATATTGCTCAAAGCTTGAATACTTTTATGCTTTGTGGTTTCAGAGAAGAAAAAGTGAATTTCACCGGACTCCAAATCAGAAGTGGCACCAATCATATCATACTCTTCTTGAGAATTGAAAAGAAAATTTCTCATTTTCAAAGAGGTCGCTATTGCTCTGCTAGAATTTTCCTCTAATTGACCATCAGAGACAATTAACACACCTATGAGATCAAATCCTCTCAACAGTAATGTCTTAAGATCATCTGTTTCAATAAAATACAGAAAAGAATAGTGAGTTACAAGTTTGCAGTTCATAACAATAAAAATTTGGCATGCAAAACAATACTAAGTTTCAATAAAAGCTTCAAATCTTAAGAGTTCGATAAACATATGTATTTGCAATAAAAAATTTGAGAAAATAATAATAAAGAGTGTGTGCATGTGCGTGTGCATGCGTGCTCGTGTTTGTGTGCATGCGCATGACCGGAGGTCCAGAAGTTAATCATTGATCTAAATTCAAGAGCTGACAAGCACAAATATCATTTTCTGCAGAATGCACAGGACAAAGAATAACTAAAACTAGGCAAGTGCGCTGAATCTTAATGATTTTTCTGACAACAAGTTCAAGACCTTTACTTTATACAATCAAAATTGAATAGCTAAAAATCCTAATATCAATTATTTTTAATTGTTTAAATTGATGGATCTCTATAGTTCTCCATTTTGGCATATTTTTTTCCAATGGCCCCACCTGTTTCATACGCATAACAGCATATATATTAACACTGATAATGCAAAGAAGAGATGAGAAAACAGAGAATAGAAAGGTAAGATCATAAAGGACAAAAAGAGCCATATGATCATTGTTTGCCACTGTGTAGAAGCAGTTTGAATTCTCATCTAAAAGCAAAAATAGAACTTGCTCCATGGCACTATCTTGCGAGTTGCAAATTTTGCTAATGAACCAGCTTAGCAGTTTACACTCCCATCTAAAACAAAGATAGAAAATGCTCCATAGCATGGTTCATTAGCAGTTTGCACTCCCATTAAAATAATATATATATATATATAGAAATTGCTCCATAGCATTACCTTGCAAGCTGATAAACTATCTTAGCAGCTTGTACTTCCACATAAAAACAAAAATTGAAAATCCTCCATAGCACCATATTGAGAATTTTGCCAATCTTAACAGCTGGTTTAAATAAAGAACTGACTATAATAAAAGTAGCAACCCAAGGTTCAGTAAAGGATGCAGTTCACTAGGCTCAACAAGACGGATGGGTGCTTTTAAAAATCAGACTTCTCAAATAAAGCAATGCTTAAATTAGGTTTTGCAAGCTGATGTGTCGTTTAAACAGAATCTCCAATAAGCAACGATCAAAGACAACAGCAATGAAAACCAAATTCAATTGAAAGTACAAAATCACAGATTCACAAGCATCCATTGACCGATCCAGAATCCAATTAAAAGATTAAAAGGAAAGAAAAAACGCACCTGCTTCTCGGGAGAAGTCGGGGGACAAGGGATCACCGGGGAGGGAGTGGAGGCATCGGAAAGATGAGATGATGGTGAAACGGGGAAAGAAGAGAGGAGAACCGATCAACCAATAGATGGCAGGATCCCTGCAAAAAACTAGCCTCTTCTTAGGGCACAGGATCCTCAAGGAGGGTCCTCCGTTCTCCGCCATTGAAGAGATCAGAGAGAAAGAGGAACAAAGCCTAAGTGATGGATGCTTGGCTGTCGCCGTTTCGGTCGCTGGCGGGATTTTGAGTCCGTTTGGGGACCGGTAGGACAAGACTTTGGGCCTTAGTAGTTTCTAGTCAATGGGCCCAAACTAGCTCTTAACAATGTTTTGGTGTCCTAGTCCTGACCCGGTTCAGTTCCGGTTTTACAAACATTGGAACAAGGAAAAATTTCTTCTTCAAAGATAGGGATGGGCATGGGACTGGGAGTCCACGCTCCCTGCGGGGATCCACCCCATTTTGAGTGAGGAATTTCCGATTTTCTCCCCGCAGGGGACGGGGGTGAGGGAATAAAATTCCCCGGTCACCGTAGTGGGGCGGGGGCGATCTCCCCGCCCCGCGGAGTCCCCGCTCCGAAATATTATATATATATATATATATAATAATATATTTGTTGAAATAAAAAATAAAAAATAAATATAATATAATACAATGTTTGTTATTAATAATGATTAGTCTCAATTAATACCTAATTTTATGGATTTTTTTGTATAGATTATTGGATTTTTGTAAGAAATGTGTTAAAATAAAAATTTAAAAAAATATATAATATAATATCATGTTTGTTATTAATAAAGATGGGTTTTAATTGGTATCTAAGATTCTAAGTTCATGAATTTAGGCCTTGTTTGGGTTGGCTTCTCAAAAAAATACTTTTTTTACGTTTAGTAGAAGTGCTTCTGGAAAAAGTGCTTTTCTAGAGTAAGTTAAGCATTTTTTAAAATTTTATGTTTGTATTAGATTTTCTGTAAAAATAAGCTAAAAAACAGTTTTTTTCAAAAGCTGCTCATGATTAGCTTATGAAAAAAAGCTGTTTTTCAGCTTTTTTTACAGCTTTTGTTTTTACAGAAAAGCCATTACAAACAACTTTTTTTGAACCCAAAAGTACTTAACTTATAAAAAAGCACTTCTGGGTTTTCCAAAAGCTGATCCAAACAAGCCTTTAAACATTAGATTAGTGGATTTTTTTAAAAAATTATGTTGGGTCACCGGAGCGGGGATCCCCGCCCTCGTGGGACAGGGAGTGGGGGTTTCTTCCTCCCCGATTTTCCAATTGGGGCGGGGACGGGGAATCCCCGCCCGAGATGGGGGAGTGAGTGGGAAGATACTCCCAGTCCTCACTTCACCCCATGCCCATCCCTATTCACATAGATATAAGTAATTCATACAAGGAAAAAAAATAATTAAAATTAACAACAGAACCAAACGCCTCATCGCCTGAAGGATTAAGTGACACAAAAAATAAAAATAAAAATAAACATTAACCCAAAAAAAATAATTTTCCATCTTTCTAATTAAGCTACCAAATCAAACAACAAATCCATAAATCTACTATACAAATCAAATAAAATCAAACAATAACTCAATATCTTATAAATAGCTGGATTTCACCCTCCCAAAGAAGAAAGAGATTGAGAAACCTAGGATGTAGACGAAGCTAGTAATAAGAACATCAAAAAACCAAAGAGCGAACTAACACGATCAACGTACAAAAAGGATCCCATAAACCCTAGCCCTCTAGTTACCGACTCACTGCGAAGCTCTTCCCTTGACTAGTTGGATCCGTTCATTCTCATCTCTCACTAGTATGCATCTCTCTGGATTTCAAGTCTAAAGTCGCAATGGTTTCTTTACCCTATGGATAAAAAAATAAAGGCAATTACAAAGCTCTAAGCACATGTGACCATGCAATGGTTTGTTGGATAACACATTGATATTACTTTTTTAATCTTTTAAGTTGTTTAAATATTTGGCTATTAACTACTAAAGCAAAACACATTGATTGGAGTTTACTAACTCTACTATGACATAAAGGGGCAATCGGTTGCAAGGCTTGGAATAGGAATGACCCCTCAATGGGTCTGACCCCTTTGTACATGAGAGTGAGAGAGGCATAAGTAAGGAAAAAAGGTTTGTGTCAGGGGTAATCACATTGACCCCCAATTTTGGGGATTGCTTATTCCCAATTGGTAAAAAGATGGTTTTACTCTTGAACAAAAGCAATACCACATTTTGTGAGAGAACAAGGGCTTCTCAACACTTCATTGTTGTGGCCACCTTGGAAGTTCAAGGAGCTCCAACACTCATTAATCCAGTGAGTTTGGCCCTTTATCAAACGATCTATATTTTTTTTTATTTAAACATGTCAGATTTCCTGAAAACCTTGATTTTTTTTCCCTATCTTCATTAGTTTCCAATCTTTCCAACCTCTATGGTGTTTTACTGAGGGATTTGTCTCTAGACTCATTTCCAAGTTTCTTCTTAACCAAACTGGTCTTCCTGGTTGTTAAATCTACCATCAGGGTTATTCCATCATGAGGTTACACATGAAGATTGTTCATGTAATAAATTAATTTTACTGCTTTGGTTTAACTTATACCAAGTTTAACTTAGCAAATATTTAACTATAAAAACAAAAATGCTATATGATATGCAATGCTTTGAAATCTATTTCAAATGATCCATCCAGATGCCATTTAGGTTGAAAACCACTAATTATACTCAAACTAGCTTCAAGTAAAGTTGAACCAATCCAATTTTGAGTCAAACCAACCAAAATTGGGCTCAATTCGCTTGAACCAGGTCAATTCAATTTAATTGAACTGGTTCATCCTCAATTGACTTAAATTAGACTGGTTCAATTTAATTGAACTGGGTTCAAATTGAATTGAGCTGCCCCAATTAACTAAACCAACCTAAGGCTCAGTTATAACTTAGCTTAAAAGAAAAGTAGCATATTAATCTAAACATACCTACTATGCATAGATACGATTTCTCAACACTTTACAAACTTTAGCCAACCATGCAACATATCACCATCATCCCTTACTAATTCAAATCAATAATTAACACACAAAACTCATGTAGAAATTCAAACATAATCAATATATTACTATCAAGTTCCCTTTCAAGAAGTAAATCATGAATTCCTAAAACACATAAATCAAAAACTACTCACAATAAGAATTTCTCTAAGTGTAACCTTAATTTCTCTCTTCTTTAAGTCTCCTTTCCACTTCTATAATCCTGTGAAATCAATAAGAAAGAGGGAAAGCAAATAATAAATAAGAGATCTATGGTTTCTAGAGATAAATTCAATGAAATCAACTTTCACTTGAAAGAAAACCTAAATTTTCTCACCTTAAACTTGCAAATCAAGAAGGGCTAGGGTTTTTTTAAAACTTTATAATCATTTAAGCATATTTGCTAAAACAACCCCGCATACTCACAAAATTAACCTATTATGACATCATTGGAGATTTTAAACCTAATGGCTCTATTCTTTTAAAATCTACACATTCAAACTCGGTTAGTATTCCTCTCCTAAATTAATATTCTTCTTAGCATACAAAATTACTATTTTTCCCATGAAGAATCCTAAAAATTACCAAATTACCCCCCTTAGGTTAGGTCCAACTTGAAAACGAGGCATTGCAGTATAGGTACTAACCTTTTTGTGATGGATTGGGCTCTTTGCATGTGTCATGGTGGTAAGTTTTTAGTTCTTGCTAAAATTTTTCTATTTAGTTGTAAATTCAAACATGATAGAGGTTAGAACTCATGGTTTTTCCCCTCTTGGCTTGATATGAGTTTCCAACAATTTTTTTTTTTTAATTCATGATGCATCCCTGGTTGTTTTCTACTACTTTTTTTTAACTGGAATTAATCAATTCACTGTGTTCCTAATATGGAAGATTCTTAAGATTTATTTTTCCTAGTTTTAATGGCTAATTCTTTATTCTGTATTAATATTAGTAAAACAATCAGCGATCTTGGAGAATGTATCAATCTGATATCAGGAATTTATTTATTTAATTATTTATTTGTAGAATACTAAGGGCCTGTTTGGATAAGCCAGAATTATGGCATAATCTGTACAATATGCCATAATTTAATATTTTCTGATAATTATGCCATATTAGCTGTTTGGGTACTTATTTTAGAGTATAAAATTATGGCATAATATAGGCATTATGGCATAAAAAAATATTCCACTCTTAGTGGAATATTTTTTTATTATGAAAAAGTCTCTCTCTTTTCGATCCGAAAGAAAGCGACCACCAATCCACCGGTGGCTCGCTCGACCTCCGACCAACGGCCTCGGTGACACGCGCGCGATCCACCGGTGGTCCGCAGAAGCTTCCAAGAATCGGGTCACCGACCCAACCACCGGTCCCACGGCCTCCGGGTGACACGCCGGCGATCCACTCGGTGGTTCGCCGGCTAGCCTCCCGATGACACCGGCGATCCACCTATGCTCGGCCGACCTCGATGACCAGCCACGAGTCCACCGGTGGTCTAGTTGCCGATCGGTCGATCTCCGTAATTTTTATTTTGGTAACCAAACACTCATTCTATAGGAATAAAATATGCTATAATTTCTGTAATAATCACTTGCACTTCCTACATAATAAAATTATGCCATATTTTTTTATTTTGCAGCCAAACAGGCCCTAAAACATAATGTATTAATCACATATGCCAAGAGCAATTTTACAGCAGGTCATGGTTCTCTGCTTGATAAGAGTACACTTTTTTAGTTTTATGAGAAAGTTGAGGTCAATATTAAAAGCCCTTGGTAATGGTAGCTTCTTTATAATGGGTTATTATAGTCAATATTATTTTTTATCTGCCATTTCACTCTTATCAATTTGGAGGTTTATTTGGTGCAAATATTTGCATGAGATACTCAATGACTTCTATTGTTCAGTTGGTGTGATACTTGGCTCGTCACTCTCCTTCCCGTTTTCTCTTCCTTGGCCACTAGGAGGGTAAAGGGTTTCCACGGTATTTATTGGGTTGGTTGGGGTCATTTGAGTAATTATCACCCAAGCTCACTCACCAATGTCTTTTCTTGAATATACAAGGGCATTGTTGTCTTTTGCCAAATGCTTATTCACTCTAGTCTTTGTTTCATAAGCATGAGGGTAACTTAGTCATTTCTTGAAGTTCATGGCATTTTGGTTAATATATTGAAGCGTTAGAGGCGGCATGGTCATTTCCCCTTAAAACCTTATCCATTCCTTTAAATTCAAGGTTTCTTAGAGGCTAAGCTTCTCATTTATCTCTTAACTCTTCTCTTCTTCATCCCAATGGTTGACCCTCTATTCTTCTAGCCCAATCTTGTTTGATTTGAAGTTTAGAAGGTAATGATCCTTTCCTTTCATTTGTTTGGATAAGGCATGCATCTTCTATGTTGTGCTTGTGTTTTTAGCTCTTGAAATGGTTATTCACCTCTCATGCTCTTCCTTGGAAACTTGTTCTCAAAATCTTTGTAATTGTTTGGCTATTTGAAGGTTGTTTGAGTTGTGAATCCCTTGTATTGCACCCTTGTATCCATGGAATTAGTATTCTTTTGAATTCCATGAGATTTGATGGCATTTATGTAGAGTTTGGTGGGGAGAAGAAGGGTGTTTAATAGCCCAAAATGATGCCATAGATTTGTTGATTCATATGTCTTTTAGTTGCAATTGTATAGTTGTGAGAACTTGGTGTCTTTCCCTTGGATTGTTGATGAGGTTGGTCTCAGGTACTGTAGTAATCCTGAATTTATTGTAGCACGGGTGAGTTCTCCTTGTTTTCTTGATTTCTTTGGCTTAGAGGGAAGCCTAGAACCTTTGGAATTCTTTGGAAATCCCTGGTCTTAGTTTGAGCTAACCCTTGACCTCGTTGAGATTTGTATTGCGTGCTTAATCTTAGGGGTTTTCTTGGTGTTTCTTTGGCTTACTCTTTTCTTGCTTGTGTGTGGTCATTGTTGGTTAGGTAGTGAGGGTTTGGCTTGAGGCAAGGAATTGGCGCAGAAGTAACACTCTCACAGGCTATACTCGCTTAAGTTGGTGAGTGGGACTAATTAGCATAATTATATTAGAAAAATACTAATAGCTATATATATATATATATATTGTGGCTTTACTAAAGCTTTATTGGTTTATACTTGTTTTGTATCTTGTTGAATGATAGTTATTATTGTTAAAGATCTTGAAGGTATTATTCGGTGTTTAAATATTCATGTTTGACTTGTAATTGAGACCCTTCAAGGAGTTTGTGAGATCGTTGCATTTGTTTTGGAAAAGTATTGTGTTTCAAAGTGGTTGTTTTGTTAAACTTGGGCTTCCTTGTGAAAATCTTTGATTTTATGAAATATAAGTTTGATACTCATTCTTGGGGTTGAAAGGTAAGGACTTCTATGTTATTTCTTGTGCTGAGGTGTGTAAAATGATTTGTGTTAAAAGCTTGAGCTTTGCTTGTGGAAATGACTGAGGTATTGTTGATTGATGGTTATTGTTGGATATTGTACTTTGTGTAAAGTTGTGCTTATTGTTGAGTTTGTATGGTGATACCCTACTGCAGTAGGCGGTCTCCACGGCCAGCCTTTTGAGGTGGCGTGGTAGACTAGACTGATTACTACGAGGGCTAGTTCAGGTGGGAGTGTAGAATCCTAACTGGATATTCATCGGGTAGCCGTTGTCATCATGTGGTGAACCGATAGGTCAACGTCAAGGGCATGAGTACTTTGACGGCTCTAAACCTAGCTGTAGTCACGGTGAATGTTTAGGGAGGTTTCTAGACCACTTTATGCTAGGTAAGTGTTGGGTGTTGTTTTATTTTGGGTTTGAGATTTATTCCCATTGTTTCTCTTGTAGTGTCATCTTGAATTTGTGGTGAGCAGGCAAAGCTAGCTGTTGCTCTTAGGAGGGTTGTCTCCCATAAATTTGATTTGACACTAGTATTATGTTTACTTATTGTAAAACTCTTGTTATTTACTTTGTTATACTTATATTTGGGACAATTTTTATTTACATGTTTATTATGGAAGTTTTGCTTCATGATTGGCTTAATCCTATAATCTGGAACTCTATATTCAGTATTTTCACACTTTGATATTCTAAAACCCTAATTGAGGTATAATGTCTTCTTATTCTATTTTTCATGGTGTATCAGCTATGTGCTATTGTTGTTGTTGCTTCCTTGTGCATTTGTCTACCCCTCTAATTCTATTTATTATTGTTCTTACCGTTGTTGCTACTTCCGTTGTAAATCAGTGTGCTTCTCCACTCTATATCTGTGATAGATGTTGTTGAATTCTAGGTTGGTTGGTCAGCCTTGCGGCATCCTAAGGATTGAGTGGTGGGGTATCCCTCCTCAGGATTGTCGTGGTGGTTGTTGCGTCCCATGGGCCCGGGGGTCGGGGCGTGACAGTTGGTTTCTATACCAGCAAGTCTAAGTTGTGATATTTGCTCTACTATTATATTAGTTCTAAGGTCATATCCATGAGTTGGTTGGATTGGCTGTAAAATAGAAATATATCTGTGTTTTATAGCTCTTATAATATCAATCTTTTAAGGGGGAAAACTGGAGTTCTCTATTCAATATGCTAACTTTTTAATGTGTTTGATTAACATTTGTTAATTTTTAATGAGCAAATCAATTGAGATTGCACTACCACACATTGTATTGAATTTTCACATCACTAGTAGGCAGGGGAAAAAATTTCCGCAAGGTATGTCGTTATATATAGTCAAATAATACTAGCTTTGAAAGTTGTTCCATTGCTTCAAAATATATTTGTTAACTTGATATATGTGTCATTGTTAACTTAGATTTTAATAACATGACCAAGAGTAAAGTACTTTGGCTATATTACACAATGATCATATGCTACCTCTACGTATTAAGGCATCATGATCACTACATGTGCAACGAAGTAGCGTAATGATAGATAAAGAATGATTCAACATGAGATTTCATCATTATCTACTAGACGTTGGAAACAACACAAATACCTCCACCATATAGTTTTTGAAAGTGATATTAAATGCATTAACAAGCTACACATGGATTGGTGTTGTTTCTATAATTTGTACCAATTATTAACTACAACTGGTGGAATACGAGGCATGATAAATGTTAGTGTCCAAGAAATGACAGCAATGTTCTTAAACATTATTGCACTCCATGTGAAGAAGAGTTATTATATTTGACATTCTCCAATCGGGTGAGACTATTAGTTGGTATTTTCATGTTGTGTTAAAGCCAATTATTCTCTGTCACTCAATTTTTGAAGAAACCAGAACCTGTACCTAAAAATTTAAATAACTATAGGTAGAAGTGGTTTAACTAATAACTTAGGATCACACGCTATGATGGTCCTAGATATATTGTAACCAACAATTTATTTCTTATTCAATGAAGAATAGGAAACATATACTTGTGAATGTACCCAAAATTTATCGACCAAGATATAGATCAAGAAATTTTGAAATTACTACTAATGTCCTCATTGTATGCAGTTAAGACATGCAATTTATATATGTCTTGTCTGACTAGGAACGACTTAGCTCATAATGGTGGAGTTCTTAGGGATGCCATAATAAAGCGTAATGGATTAAAGGTTCTAGACGGTTAAAAAAAGTGTTTTCATTGCTTTTCAAATCCTACCACTAAATGGCCTATAAATCATTAGCTAATAAGAAATGTTTGTTTATATACTAGGTTTTTACTACTTAATTGATGCTAGTCATACAAATTACCATGGTTTTCTTGTGCCTTTTCGAGGCCACAATGCATCAACTACTTACTCTTCAAGAATTATTCAACATGAAACACACTAGTGCAAGAAACGTGATTGAGAGGACGACCTTCTAAAAATTTGTTGGAAAATTTTATCTAGTCCAAGTTTTTATAACATAGCCAATCAATGACGTATCATTAAAGCTTATTGTCTACTCCATAACTTTTATTAGAAGAGTGATGCTAGAAGGTCCTGTAGAAGATGATGATGGTGATTGTTTATATAAAAAATTAAAACTAAATACATGTCCTAATTTAAATCAAAATCAAAAATATAAAATATTCAAATCCCAAGATCTGCCAAGAGCACATATCTTGAGGCGATCTAAAATACACAAATCTAAACATCAGCCAAGAGCATATATCTCGAGGTGATCTAAAATATTCAAATCCCAAGATCAACTGAGAGCACAGATCTCGAAGCAATCTAAAATATTTAAATCTCAAGATAAGCCGAGAGCATAGATCTCGAGGCGATCTTAAATATTCAAATCCTAATATCATATGAGAGCACATATCTCAAGGTGATCTAAAATATCCAAATCTCATGATCAGCCAGGGGACAAATATAAAAACCTTCAAATGAGATGAAGAGCTCTAAGATTCATCCTTATGAATGATACATTATATCGCAGGTCATATGATCAACTACTCATGCGATGTCTTTCATATGAAGAAGCAAAAGAATTCATGCATGATGTATATTCTGGGATATGTGGTGCACACCAATCCGGACCCAAGATACGACTTAAGATTAATCACATGGGATATTATTGGCCAACCATGGTCAGAGATTGCATTGAATATGCCAAAAAATGCCATCTATGTCAAATTCATGGGGATTTTATTCATCAACATCCGAATCCTTTGCATCCCACGGTCTCTTCATGGCCTTTTGAGATATGGGGAACAAATGTGATCTGTCACACTGAGCCTCCATCATCTTTAGGGCATCGATTCAGATTGGTTGCAACAAACTATTTCTCTAGATGGGTAGAGGCTATTCCTTTAAGAGAAGTAAAGATTGAGAACATAATAAAATTCTTCAGGGAAAATATCCTATATAGGTTTAGAACTCCAAGATGAATTATCTCAGATAATGACCCCGCTACCAGAAGCTTTAAAATTGGGAGATTTGCACAACATTACAAAATAGACTGGAGGTACACCTTCATCTATAATGCGAGAGCAAATGGGTTGACGGAAGCATTTAACAAAACTCTCTCAAAATTGCCAAAGAAAGCTATGCCTAAAAATAAAAAGGATTGGCATAATAGACTTCTCGAGATTCTATGGGCATATCATACCACGTATAGGACTTCAACACAATGCCCACCATACTCTTTAGTATTTGGAACTGAAGTAGTCCCACCCCTTGAAATTCAAATACCTTCATTAAGGATGGTGTTGTAGAATGAAATATCAAATGAAGATAATTTTTGACTTTGCTTGGATGAGTTAGACTCTTTTGATGAAAAAAGGATAGAAGTATAACAAAATCTTGAAGTTTTCAAAGCAAAGATGTCTCAAGCTTATAATAAGTTGGCTAGATTATGAATATTTACAAAAGGAGAAATCGTTCTTGTCCTCAGAAGATCTATTATCACCAACAAGTGGGCCGGGGGCAAATTCAGAGCAAATTGGGAAGGTCCATATGTTATGGAGATCGTCTACGAAGATGGTGCATACAAACTCATTGATGCTAATGGAGAAAGACCCATACCACCTATAAATGGTCGTTTTCTAAAGAAGTATTATGCATAATGTAAAATATTTGTCTATGACGAAATGCCTGTTCCTTTATAAAAAAAACAAAAGAGATAGACCAGTCATGTACGATTGTATATAATTCTTGAGACAAAACATTGCCTTTTGTGCATGTTTTTCTATGATGAAATGCATGGCATGTTATCTCAAAGTTTCATTTTCATGAATCAAAAACATGTTTGGTCGTGCCGTATATGAAGGTGGCATTTGTTTATAAAAAAAAATTAACACCAAATACATGTCATAATTTAAATCAAAATCAAAATTATAAAATATTCAAATCACAAGATCTGCCGAGAGCACGGACCTCGAGGTGATCTAAAATATACAAATCTGAAGATCAGCCAAGAGCACATATCTCAAGGTGATCTAAAAGATTCAAATCCCAAGATCAGCCGTGAGCATAAATCTCGAAGCGATCTAAAATATTCAAATCTCAAGATCACCTAAGAGCACAGATCTCGAGGAGATCTTAAATATTCAAATCCTAATATCAACCGAAAGCACATATCCAGAGTCGATTTAAAATACTCAAATCCTAGAATCAGCCGAGAGCACATATCTCGAGGTAATCTAAAATACCCAAATCTCAGGATCAACTGAGAACACATATCTCTAGTTGATTTAAAATATTAAAATCCCAAGATAAGTTGAGAACACAAATCTCGAGGCAATCTAAAATACACAAATCCTAAGATCATCCGAGAGCACATATCTAGAGTCGATCTAAAATACTCAAATCCTAGGATCAGCCGAGAACACATATCTCGAGGCAATCTAAAATACCTAAATCTCAGGATTTACCGAGAGCACAGATCTTGAGATGGTCTAAAATACACAAATCCCAAGATCAGCCGAGAGCACATATCTCGAAGTGATCTAAAATATCCAAATCTCAGGTTCAGTCGAGAGCACATATCTCGAGGCGATCTAAAATATTTAAATCCTAGGATTAGCCAAGAGCACATATCTCGAGGTGATCTGAAATATCAAAATCTCAGGATCAGCTGAGAACACAAAGCTCGAGGTGATCTAAAATATTCAAATCCCAGGATCAGCCGAGAACACATATCTCGAGATAATCTAAAATACCCAAATCTCATGATCAACCGAGAACACATATCTCTAGTTGATCTAAAATATTAAAATCCCAAGATCAGTTGAGAACACAAATCTCGAGGCAATCTAAAATACACAAATCCTAAGATCATCCGAGAGCACATATCTAAAGTCGACCTAAAATACTCAAATCCTAGGATCGACCGAGAACACATTTCTCGAGGAAATCTAAAATATCCAAATCTCAGGATTTACCGAGAGCACAGATCTTGAGATGGTCTAAAATACACAAATCCCAAGATCAGCCGAGAGCACATATCTCGAAGTAATCTAAAATATCCAAATCTCAGGTTCTGTCGAGAGCACATATCTTGAGGCGATCTAAAATATTCAAATCCTAGGACTAGCCAAGAGCACATATCTCGAGGTGATCTAAAATATCAAAATCTCAGGATCAGCCGAGAGCACAAAGCTGAGGTGATCTAAAATATTCAAATCCCAGGATCAGCCGCGAACACATAGCTCGAAGAGGTTTAAAATACACAAATCCTGAGATCAACCGAGAACAATATCTCGAAGCGATCTAAAATATTAAAATCCCAAGATTAGCGGAAAGCACTGATCTTGAGCCGATCTAAAATATTCAAATACGAGGATCAGCCAAGAGCACATATCTTCAAGCGATCTAAAATATCATAGATCTTTGAAGCGATCTAAAATACACAAATGTCAAGATTACCTATGAATACAAATCACGAAACAAAATAAAAAAAATAAGATAAAAAGAAAATATACAAAATAATAATAATATAAAAAAAACCAATCAAATCAAATCAAGATAATATATATAGAAAATCAATCAAATCGGGTAAAGGTATTATATATATAAAATAAAATATAATAATAAATAAATAAATAATACGTATATATTAAAAAATATATATAAGATAAGAAATGAATAAATGAAAATAAAAATAAGAATAAAATAAAAAAATATAATATATATATATATATTATATATAAAAAATCCAAATCAAATAGAAAAAGATAATATAAAAAAATCAAAATAAAATCGGAAAAGATAAATAAATAAATTAAAAAAATATAATATATATAATATATAAAATATATAAAATAAATAATAAAAATAAAAAAAACAATAAAAATAATATATATATAATGATAAATTAAAAGGGAACATGGCGGGGATGTGTGGTATGGTCTCCCCATGATCAACACTATCATCTCACGGCTTCACAATCGATACAACCTCCCCCATGTGAAAGCTAGCAGTTAATGAAAACAATTTTAAAAGGGGAAGGTCAGCGAAAATTTGAAGGGAGGACGAAAAGGAAGAAGAAGGAACTAGAGAAAGAATTAGAGAGAAGGAAATTTTGGGAAAAGAAAAGAAGAAGAAGGTGGTCATATTTCTCTCCCTACGTACATATGTATATATACATTAAAAAAAAGGATCATTGTCGTTGCTATTGCCGATTGCCCAATGTTATTGCTGCCTACTGCCATGGCTGCGTATTCCATTATTGCTGATGTCGTTGCCTATTGCCGCCGTCACCACCGGAAAGAGATGAGGACCGACAAAGAAGGTGGTACTAGTTCTCGAAGGTGCCTGAAAGGAATAAGACAATAATGGTTGCTACAAAGAGAGAGAGAGAGAGAGAGAGAGATGACAATGTCGGTGTTCCCCCAGAATTATCTCGATGCTCCTAGCCAACCCATCATCGGATTCTTCATTGGAGGTCCTGAAGATCGTTCATCGCAAGCCCATTGGCAATGTTCATCTAATGGTGTCATTTGATGAGAAGGAGTCGGTCGAACGATAAGAAGTTTTTGGTGTTCACTGAAATGAAGAGGATGCACTCGGAGGTAGACGACAGAGAAGATCCAGTGGGATCGTGAGTCATTCTCTAATCTTTTGAACCGTGCTTCATGGTACAAGATGAAACTCTACTCCCGTCTCAGTTTCCTCTCCAACATGGCTTACGTGATCTCCTAGAACAAGAAGGAAGACCGGAGAAAGAAGGATCGAGAAGAAGAGAAGAAGAAGAAGAAGAAGAAGAAGAAAAAAAGAAAAGGTAAGAGTGACGCTGGATTTCGTTATTCTCTCCATAGACAAAGTCACGAAGACTTCTCAGAAGACAAATGGGCAAGATCTTTGAAGGCGCCTTGAGGTTGGGTTGCAGGAAGAGATTGACAGCCAGATGTTTGATTAGGCTGTGATGAAGCTCTCAACGTTGGATCTTGTGGCGGCAATTGGCTGATCAGCTGCATTGTTCTCTTATTTTGATGCCAGTTACCAAGCTGTCATCATTGTTGAGGACGAGTTTGATATTGTTAGAGAGGACAACATTGGAGGGCCATAAAAAATGAAATCAAGAGCGTTGCATGGAATGCTTTTGGGTCCTTGATTACAACATGTGGTCGGGATAAATATGTTTAAATTTGCTTGGATATGGGAAACACAATCTGTTATGACAACACCATTAACGTATGGGCGGAGGATGGCACTTATGCTTTCACGTGCTGCATGGAGATGTGCCAGGAATCCAAAGCTTGCATGGCTTTTACAAATGAATGGAGACAAGGAAGTCAGGGTCCACAATCCTCTCCTCCTTAAAAGAGTTTGGTCCTCTAAACTCACACCTGATCATGAAAAAAAAAAGCTACCTTTCAAACTAAGGTGGTTAAACAAAATCCAGATTATGGTCATGCTACAAGGACAACGGATGCCCACTAAACAAGAATTGAAGTAGTAGGACATATCTATAAGTTGCCTCTTACAATACTGGCACCAAAAAGAAGTTAAATATCTATCTCTTAGCATTCCTCATTAACTACTAAACCCATGTCCAATAATTGTTCAGTAATAAGTAAGAAATCTATCAAAGAGTTCCATACAAAATTCAAGTATGTAAAAATTTGCTGGGGAATGGTACCACCCCTTAAATTTGACATCATAGTTAGATTTAATCCTCAAACCTGCTATCCCTATTTATATATCATCATCATCATTTTGAAAAGCCCAAGATCCAATTATGCAACTATTAAGCATAATAAGATAACCTCATTGAAATGTTGACCTGAATATAAAATAGAGACCGCTTATTTAAGTGATATCACTGATCGCATCTCATGAACATAGTAGAAATCATCAAAATTATTACTATGGATCAAAACCACACAAGCCCAAAAATATCAAAACAATCTTAAATCCTTCATCAATTGAAAACCAAAATTTTAATAATATCAACCAAAAACATTACTCAATTACTTCACTAAAATCAATGGAGAAACAATTCTTTGAATTAAAACAAGTTATAATATCTACTATACATCGAACTTAAGCCTTAACAAAAACAAATATCCCTGCCTTAAAAGCACCATTATTTCAATAATATAATAATTACCTTGATGATCACCAAGTATCCACCAAAATTAAAATTTTCTTGAATTATCCACAACTAAATGTTCTAAATCTACACATCAATCACTGCATAAGATTAATTAAATTAGTTTGAATATCATGGTATGAATCCTCTAATAATTAAGATGAAACTATAGTAATAAGGCTCATTTTTTTCCTTCCCAAGATGATTCTCCAATGCTTATCAATTATTAACTGAAGACATTGCAACAACATCAAACTTAGAATTATTTTTAGTATCAAGGAGGATAAGAACATCATCAAACTATAAAAATGTTCCTCAAAATTTCTAAAGCATATCTTGCCACCCAAAGCTCATAACAATACTCCAACAATTTAAACAATGGCCAAGGGAAAGAACAAATGATCTTCACAAACTATTTGGCATCCAGAGATGTCAATGAAACACACTTGACTAAAAGGAGTGTACCAGAGGCAATCTTTTAGAATTTAGAACATTGAAGAAAAATGGATCTAAATGTACAAATGATGTCCATAAGAAGATAACATTGTATCGCAACTCAATGTGATATAGACAATTAGCAAAATGGATAACCCAAAGCAAGGCAATGAACTAGTAGGGACATGAGCCATATCGAATACGAGAAGCAAAATGACAAGCTAAGGGACTTTCTAAAAGAGATGCCGCACACACCATTTGACTTTGGTACAAGACTTGCTTTAGGGTAGAAGAAAGCATTTCCTTTTCAAAGAATCAAATAATCCACAAGATTCCCCTTTGCTTGAAAGACGAAGAAAATTTGCATAGACAAGCAATTAATGCTCATGTTATTCAATCACCGGTGATGCAGATGTTAAAAAGGTTTTCTCACTAAATTTGCACAAAGTGATTACGCTATAAAAAAATAAAAATCAAAGTAATCATCGGTTACAAAAAGGTGAATTAAAGCTAGAGGATTTGGCATATAAATCAAAGCTATACAAGGCATTGAAACTAGATCGAGACTCAAAATACTCTGTTGGAAACAAAGTCGAATAGTGAGGCTAGAATATAGAATTAGCAAGTAATCATAAACCATTTCTAATGTCATTGACTCTATCTGGATTCAAATTCTAAATTACACTTCGGATTTAACACTTCTATCTATTGCACTAAGATCATAAAGTTAAAATTGACTAAACCTGGCTCTGATACCACTTTATTTGTCATGCCCAGAACCCGGCATGGTTGGACCCAGTGCGTGAATAAACAGCTACAAACTCATTGGGTGTGACCCCATAAGCCTGCAAGGCCTCAGAACCTAATACAGAGCAGACAAAACTAAAATAAACCAACTGAGTTACATGATTATAGACTCTACAAATTATACAATGTAGGGGTACAAGAAGTCCAAAATACAAAATACATGGATATAGGAATAGACCATGACAAGAACTCAAATTTTTACAATGGAACAAGACAACACCTATAAACAACCTTTCAAAGTCCACACTGGTCAACGACCCTTGATCTGAAAAGGATTTAAAACAAATCCATAGCTTACTAGCCCAGTAAGTAATCTAGAAATTGTTTAGAAAAATAAAAGGGTTATAAACCTCTACTTCAAATATTAAGAATAATTCAAAGTTTAAACAAAGTTTTAAAAAATACAAAATAAATAATTTAATAGAGATATAGTTCCCAAGTAGTATCGATGTTCAAGAATATTGTAATCAAAAGAACATCATATATCAAACGTTGTAAATTAGAAATATAGAAAATCGCCAAATATGATCATAAGTCTTCCAAAGCATAGTTAGACTAAACCAGAAATTTCAGAAATGTGTTTCAAGTATACCAGATTTTCAAAATAATACAAATCGCCAAAATTATAATTTAAACAAAAATACAAATTATAATATTCTAATAAAAGAATATTTCTAAATATGTCATTCACCAAAATTTGATACCTAGAAACGCGATATCAGAAATACAGATACTTCAAGGCAGGACAAAAGTTTGTATTCCTGCAGAAAATCAAAATCAAAAGGGCAAAGCAGAAAGTAACAAATTTTAGTGCATGTCTCCAAATTCACTATAGATGCCAGAGATCATTTGTTTACCCTTGGTGACCCGAGTCAGAATAACATAGGTCATTATTTACCCTGGGTGACCCGAGACTAAATATCAGGTGGTCATTAATTATTTCATCGAATGGACACGGTGCGAAATTGCAGTCTCATTTTTCCAGAATTTTTTGACGACAAGGAGTCCCACGAATAATAATCAAAATTTGAAGACCCCACTTTTGGGAGAAAGGAAATTATACAAAATTTAAATATATAAAAGTTAAGCAAACAAAATATTTAAAATTATTCAAAATACTAATTTCTCCAAAACTAAAGTAAACCAATTATGCAAATAAATAAATAAATAAATAAATAATGGAAATAATTTAATCAACCATAAAGACAACCAATCATACCAACGTCTGGATAAATATAATATTCACATTTTAAAACAATTAACTAAAAATACCTAAAAAATGCATATTCAAAAATAGATAATTTCAATATTAACAAAAATACATATAATTGAAATAAAATGCCATAATGAAACGATAGGCAATTATTTTACCAATAAATTATTTTTCAAATACTAAAAATATGAGGTTAACGGTGGATTACTTACACTATAACAAAAAAATGCAATTTGCGACACATTTTTGTGACACAAAAGATCAAAAAAATGTGTCGCAGATCATAATTTGCAACATAATTTGTGGCACAATAAAATGTGTCGCGTTTCAGATGTGTCGTGTGTAAATAGTTAGCTACTAGAAAAATTTTAAATATATATATTAAGAAAAAAATTGAAAAACTTACTAGTCTATCTCTATATTCAATCATAGAGATGGAGCCACCATGATAAATTGTTGTAGATCCCTCAGTTTTTGACTGCCGGCTCTTTTTATTCTTCTCACAGTATTTTCTATATTTTGCATCATTCCAAATCAATAGCAACTGCTCCAAGACATTGTGCCTAATACCACTATGCAAATATAAAAAACAATTAGACAAGATCAAGAAATTTTCTGAATAATTAACAACAAACTCAAGCTTATATTAAAAGTTGTAAGTTGAGTTTTTCTATAAATGAATAAATAAACATATGATGTAAACTTATGCCACCAATCCATTGCACAATATTCATAGAACAAGATAGTTCCATGTTTTGTATTCTATTATTTGAAGAATTTCCATCATCATCCATGATACTAATAATCCATTCCATTATTAGTGATTCCAGGGAGCTGTAAGAAAACCATGCAGTCTATGAGAGTTCTACTTACACAAATATTTTTCATGATCAGCTTTCTTTTGCTTGTAATATATCATTTTACATGAATACCAAACGTCAACAAGAAAACCAGACTTTCTCATCACAAAAAATCAGAGAACTGTCAATCTTATGTACACATGACATTGTTTATAGACTTCATTAACATATCATCTTAGATAGCATCCAGTTACCAGTATATAGATAATAATTGAGATAGGCAACAACTTGGCAAAACAAGAACGCATGACATCAAGATACCATATAGAAACAGATTGCCACCATAGAAGAAAAAAATGGAAGCTATTTTTACTACATGAGCTACAGAAAGACTGGCATGGACCATGATAAATCAGCCTTTTAACTAAAAAACTTGTACACCATTTGGAATATGGAGGCTTCACAAAAGAAATTACCAATTTAATGAGCAATGTATAGATCACAAATTGATTCAGTTAATTCAGTAATAAGACTACAAAACACAAAGTTTCTGTCATGCTTTCTAACAAAATGAACCAGATAACCATTCTTCATTTTGCATAAGTCTCAAATGAATGATTAACCTCAAGCTTGTCACCTGTGTAGGATGGCTTTGGATGGTATGCAAGATGTACTTCTCATGTCCCCACTTAAGGTGGTGTCTTGCTCCTATTACCAGTGACATTTTTCTTGAGACATTCTGCTGAACCATGATGGATTCTTCACCAACCAATGACTGAGAGAAGAAAAAAACATTGAATTTGAGGTGATTAATTTAAATAACGCTAGTAAAAAAAATGATATTCTCATGAGGAAAATAAATTCCATCTATTGAATTCATCTTTCGCTAATTTCAGAAGAGAAGAGACAATACTGGAATATCAAACTTGATTTTCCAAATACTTATGAATATTTTTATTACATAAATCAAATGCCAGATTTTCTGCATAGTAACTGATTTCCCACGAGAGGTGTCAAGCTCCATACCTTCATAAGCACTCCTGAAAGCTGTAGCAGGCTAACCAAAGGAGCATGATCGTTAATGGCACAAATAGCTCAAGCAATATCTTCAATAGATAATGCTCTCCATTAAATTAATTGAAAAGTAATCAGCAGAAATTGCAGCTCAAATAATCATCAAGAACCAAAATTTGCAGGTTATATCATGACAAATCAAACTTCTGTATCAATGCCCATAGAAAATAACAAAGTAATCATGAAATTTGTCAAGAAGCAATATTATCTAGGAATGAGGGTCAATACTTACATTAGAAGGCAATCCCCGCCCCCTTGCATCATTCAAATTTTTAACAATCTCTGCATAAACTGAAGCTTTTCTTTTTGATGATAGGCCTGTTAGCTGGAGGCATCAGGCTTATTGCTGATTGACCTAAAGAGACCTCTGAACTGGAAGCTGGAGACAACATTTGTCCACTACGAGCCAACCCACTGTTTAACAAATTGTTAATTGTTCTGGGTAATGTAGAAAGGCGGCTTAAACTTTGTAAGAAGTCCCGCTTTTCTTTTTGCCAGTCATCCTATGATAAAACACAAACTCACAAGGGAATATATCACAAAGATAACAACATCAAGAACTAAGATCATGATTTTAATAGAGAAAACTAAATAGGCTGGTGAATATCTGCCACATCAAAGAAAAAAGATGAACCCATTAGTTTATAGAATTTTAATTTCTGTATCAGATCCAAGTTATTTAAAACTTTTCAAAAAGGTGCGGCTACATGGAGTTCAGAAATTAAACAATCTAGGGTTCTCCATTAGTATATTAATGTAGGGAAGGCAACAACACACTATGATACATTTGAACTTTCCATCAAATCCTCTAATTTCTCATCGTCACACAAGGAAAAGTCCTAATAATCATGAAAACCCAAGAACAATTGTAGCATCATTTCATGGCCAAAAAATTTATGCTTAAGAGCAAGAGTGGGTGTAGTAAATTCAAAATTATTTCTGTAAGTAATAAGGTTATTTACTTATATATTTAACAAGTTATTTATCTAATTAATAAATGTATCTTCTTTTATATTCAACAAGACTGTCTGTGAGATGCAGTGATTCAAGCATTTTACAGAGCAAAACAGAAAGCAGGGTGAAGGTTTAATCATGCTCCATAACACAATGGAGGTAAAGAACATTCAAGACATGGATGTCATCATGCTTATTCTAGAAACTAACCATTACCACACTTATTTGCTGTTGAGATGCTCATTCCCAAGCATCACAGGCACACATGCATACCATATATTCCAGTGAATTTGGTTTATTTGCTAGCTCAAGGTTATGACATATTGTAAGTCCATATTGTTTGACTGCTACTACAATTTCATTCCATATAATTTCTTCCTAATGCTATGAAAGTTGGAAATGCTCATTAAAAAGTATGAGAATTTTAAGAAGGCAATCAAGAATTTACGGTTATTATACAAAGATAGATAAGGGCATTTACAAAACATCTCAGCAATAAAATAACCATTAGTTGAAAGACATAATCATTAAATTTAGAACCTATCAAACTAAGAAAAGCCAGCAAATTATGATGCTAACCTCCAAAACTTGCATCATGTAATCATTATAGCTTCGCAAATTGCCCCGTTGGGCTTCTTGAATAGATGAGATCATTGCCATTTCATGAACCTGAAAGTGTATATAGAGCAATTCATGAGGCATTAAACAAGGTATACACATTCACTGGCAGGTACTGAAGAACATAGAAAATTGAAAGGCAAGTATCATGTATGATAAGCAAGTCATTGCCCAAATTGTGACAACTATATTTTATCCCTTAAGTTCATGCTTAAATGTTTCAAGTTTATTATTCAATTTGGTTCCATTTTTGGCTAAAATAAGATAGTTAATCCTCTGATGACTAAACAAATGCATCTTAAACCAATGGCAAGGTTATTTGGCTCACTTCAGTACATAACACCCCATAAATCAGAACAATAGCATTATGTATTACCAAATGTGCTAGTTACATTACCCTGACCAATAAAAAAAAATTGAAATTCAGAATAGAAATTTGTGTTGTGTAGAAAAGATGAGCGGTGCTGGAATTTTTACATGGAGCTTTCAGATTCTAACAGATAATTATCGATCCAATAATTAACACAACAATTTGAAACATAACAACACATGGCAAGTTCCTTCATCATCTAGACTCAATATATCCTAAAGGAAATCCTAAGTCATTTGCAACATTGAATAAAAACTATGGTAGTTGTACAAGTCAAAGCATTCATCTTTTGGCCTTTAATATTTGTTAGCACACCCACTTTCAACAAGTAAACAGAATGGAACAAAAACCAACTTCTCCTCTCATACAGTTTTTCATTTGTCTAATTGGTGATGAGGAGGGAAAAAAGAAAAAACCATGCAGCACACAACAATTGGAAGGAAAATAGGAAACCCAAGTAGCTAAGTTTCAGGTTTTGAGGCTACATCGAATACCCTATCAATATTTCAGGGAAAAACTAAATAAAACAAAGAAGATGATTTTCATGCATTGATGCCAAAAAATCATATACAAAGCTTCGATAAGCGGCAGAAGGAATATAAGTAATTTAATAAAGCACAAGAAAGTGATAAAGTGTATAATGAAAGAACCCATATTTACCTGCTGCAAATACTCCTCAACAGTCATTGCCTCAGTTGGGAAAACATCCTCATAAGTTGTCTTCAAAAGAACAAGTAAAAAAACAACACCAGTGTAGAAGATCAGATTAGCCAATAATCAAATAAGTCAACAATCATCACGCTAACACTAAGGTGCCTTTCACACTTTCGAGGTGGTAGCTCTTTCTACCGGGGTGGTAGCTTTCACACATCCCATGAGATAGCTCTTTCTCTCAATAGGGCATAGCTAGTATCCGACTTATGAGAGTAGCTTCATACATCATGGGTGGTAGCTCTTTCCACCCAACAAGCACAATTAAATGATAAAAACACTTTGCTCTTTCTTTCTTTTCCATTTTCCATTTTTTTTAAATAATAAAGCAACACAAGAAATAAAACTAAAATTGGTCCCTTTAACCTTAGACTTGAGTTTCCAAAAGAGTTTAAAGAGTGAGAAGTGCACAAAATGTTATTTGAGAAAAAATTCCTAAAATTTCAAGTAAGAACTAGAGCATGAGAACATTCAATGTTAAAAATTCTCCTAAACTCAAGAATACCGTCATTGCAACTAAGGTGAACCGCCATTGGCTATGTGAGCATATATATCAATCAAAATAGTGTAAAAGATATGTGCACTATGAAACCCCCCCCCTCCCCATTCAAGAATAAATGTGGGAGAAGCAATCGAAACAATACTCCCCTGACTCCTAGTGTTGCATTTGATGGAGCTAAATCCTTGGGGGTGATGTTCCAATGGGTTGTGAGGCACACGCGGCCAAGTGCCGAAGCATCTTGGCCGTGTCTATGACAAGTTCTCAATTCCCATGATGACAAGACCATCTGCACGCTTACACGAGGGGGTTCAGTAGAGCTCAATAAAAGAAAAACAAAAGTCGAGTATATATAAGATAGAGCAAGAAATACAACTCGAGACAACAAAAATAAAATAAGCTCCGAAGGAAAGTCCTTTCTGAGGATAACATGTCTAAAATAAAATGCAAGTAGAAGTAAAATAAAAGCAAGTCAAGTGTCGGCGCCACGCTACGGCTCCTCTGCTAGGGGTGGACATGGGCCGGGTGACCCATGGGCTGGCCCGAACCCAACCCAAAAAATACAGGGCCTGGGTTTAGAAAGTTGGCCCAAAAAACTGGGTTGGGCTCAAATGTTTTGGCCCGATTGAATTTCGGGCTGGGTTTGGGTCAGATGAATTTTGACCCGACCCGACCCGGCCCGACCCGAATAAATAAATAATATATATATATATATATATATATATATATATATATCTATATATATATATCATATATTACTTATAATATATATAAATATATATATAATAGTAATAGACTTGAAAAGAGTAAACATTTATAATACTTGTGTTGTATTTTTAAAAATGTTTGAAAAAAATTTTTAGGGGTTGTAGTAGTAGTTTTTATTTAGTTATTTCAATTATTTCATAAAAAAATTATTTATTTTTTTGGGTCGGGTTGAGCTGGGCCCCGGGCCTAATGACAATCAAATGGGTCGGGGCTTGGATCAAAACAATTTGGTCCCGAATATGGCCCAAATCGACCCGAATATATGGGTTATATATTTGAGTCTAGCCCAGCCCAGACCCGACCCAGCCCGGCCCATGTCCACCCCTATCCTCTGCTACTGGTGCTGGATCAGAAGGTGCTGGTGGGTCCAATGAGGGTAATGTAGGGGGCGTATGGGAGGTGCGCGGTCGCAGTACAAAAGGTGCGGTAGCATCTCGCTGAAGGATCTGCAGTAAAATGTCGAAACGCACCATGAACTCTATGAACTGTGCGGCCTGCGTCGCGCGCACCTCTGCTATCTCCGCTCGTGCGTCAGGGATCTCTACTCGTATCACCCCCACGGCACTCTCAAGCCTCTCAAAACGATCATGGGCTCGGAGATGGTGAGAACATATGTACCGAGGGTGGGTCCTCTGTCGCCGGAGGTGTGTCAGTCTCCATCGGCATCGGCTGAGGCTCGGGAGCAGGCTGAGAAGCCTCTGCATCATCACCCTTATCCTCAGCCATCTCTGGAGTGGGTAGAACCAAGGCATATAACCCTGTCTGTACTCGGCGGATCATGCCCATCAATCTCATCGTCTCTAGACTCAGAGGAGCAGGAGTACTTGTCCTCTCAGCCCCGCGAATCGCGTCCAAGAGGCCCATGCCCATGACTAGCCTCGTAATGTAGGGGCCCGAGAAGATCGCTCCCAATCTAGCATAATGCCCCTGATGATGAATGTACTCTGCAAGGATGTGCCCCAGATGAATTGGTATGCGCTACACCATCGAATACAAATATAAAAGCTCCTGCCGGCTCAGAACACCTGTGTTGTCACCACGGCCATTCACCGACCTACTCATAATGGCGTATAAGTATCGGTAGGCAAATCGGGAAAGGCACGTGGCCTTGGACACCCCCGGCTCGTACTGAACCTGACCACACAACACTCTGTAGACTCTCTGAGGGGTCAAAGCTCCAGGATAATCAGTCGGTAGCTGAGAATACTCTTCAGTGTCCGTGAATGCCTCCTCGTATAGCCCAAGTGAGACTGAGAACAGCGTGATGCTCATGCAGTAGTGATGTCCAAATGCTCTGAACTGGATGGTGTCTATGCTGTCAAATCTCTCATATGATCTATCGAACTCAAATGACGACAACACCTCCAGTGTGAGCTCACGAATAGCTGGCTCTCTGATCGTCAATAACTGACTCCACCCCCCTACTGAAAACAAGGTCCTCGACCTCTACAGCAAATTCATCCCCTTTCTGTAACTCTCAGAGTATGCTACTGTCCAGATACCGAGTCTGTCCAAACCAAAGTCTCGACAGACGCACGAAACGAGCCTGATGCTCGGGAATAGCGAAACTCATGCCCTCGGACTCGGAGGATGACTCCCGCGGACGTTTCTCTGCTTGCTTCTTTGACCTAGGTGTTATATCCTGCAAATTTTTAAAGGGAATCAATCAAACAACCTGGATAAATGCTGCTACAGAAATCCACACGGTCGTGGGGAATTTCAGCACGCCCGTGTGGATCCACAGGGCATGAAGAACCGCACGGCCGCGCTTCAAAAAGGCCAATAAAACACTTCTAAAACTCTTCTAACTTCTTTCTAAGCATGCACTTACACTCTAATTGCAAAAATGAAGCATTCTTAGAAAGCTCATCGATTAGAAACAAGAATTGGCAAAGAAAATCAAAAGTAGGTGCTTACCGACGAGTTGAGATAAGGAGAATAGGAATAGGCCAGAAAACCAAGTAAAAATCCTCCAAAATCGGCAGTACGAGGTCGAAAATCAATGCTAGAGTATTCTGAAGAGAGTGGAGAGGATATAGATGAAGAGAAACAAGTCTTCTTTAAAAAGAACTCACGCCCCTTGGAGTTCTGTATATCCACACGGGCGTGCGGAAATTCCACACACCCATGTGGCTCCACAGTGGAGAGCCACAGGGGCAGACGCACGCCCCTGTGTACTCTCGGGATAGCTCTTGCTGTCTCTGAAAACACTCGCACGAGCGTGTGGAAATTACCCACGCCCGTGCGCCCGACCTACAGGGGAAGCCACACGCCCCTATGCGCTCTCTGCACAACCAAGAGAAAATCACTAAGTTTTTCACATACCCATGAGGAAATTCCGCACAGCCATGGACAATCACAAGCCTAACTCACAGGGGCGAGTGCACGCCCCTGTGCGCTCTTGGGATGGAGAAGGGATTGTCTGTAGAAATCCGCACGGGTGTGCGGAAAATACCCACGCCCGTGCGTTGTTCACAAGGTTGCCCATAGGGGCGAGTCCACGCCCCTGTGGGATCTCGGGAAAAATTCCCAGGTTTCTGCAGAACAACGCACGCCCGTGCGGTAATTCTGCATGGCCGTGTGATAATTGCAAGGTCGCTCACAGGGGCGAGTCCACGTCCCTGTGCCTTCTCTAGATGCGCTCACAATACAACCCCACGGGCGTGTGGAAATTCCACACTCCAGTGAGTTTTCTCTAGATCACTTGAACAACTCTGCAGGCTCTGCAGAAATTTTTTGAACATGTTTAAACATTCAGGGCCTACTCTTTTATGCAACAATTACCAGCAAAAAACAATAGAAACAAGCTCAAGCGAATAAATCTTCGCCAAATCCACATGAAAACATACGATGACATAAAAATCCACCAAAATGAAAACAACACAAGCATCTAAACATGAAGACACCAACACTTAACAAATTATTCATGTAAAACTTAACTATGACTGGGAAAAACAGTAAACACTTGGGTTACCTCCCATGAAGCGCTTGTTTAACGTCACTAAGCTTGATGTACCTCATCTTACCTCATGGGGGTTCATAGATGAAAGTTACCCTCTTACCCATGGCTTGAAAGCATGATCAGCAAAGTCTCTTGAGAGTAGAGGGTGAATTGTCGAGCTTGGGACTATCTTGAAACGGTTCATCGTTCGGTTCGCGCATACCTCCAACAGTCTTGGAGTGTTTCCGGTGGCGTCTCTTTGCCCTCTTCATTTTCCGAAGAACCTTCTTTAAGATACCAGGGGTAGACGGTTCTTCTTCAGTAGAACCAAGTATCATTACTTCTTCGATTTTCTCCTCTTGGTCGAACAATCCCTCATACGGGTCCGGATTGAACATTTCCTGCATGTATTCATCAACAATCTCATCAGTAGTGTCTAGAAAGTACAAAGTATCATCAAAGTCAAAAGAATGCCGCATGGCTTCATCAAGGCGGTATGTGAGCTTGTCATCTACGACTCTCAAGGTTAGCTCCCCGTCGTCCATGTCAATCAATGCTATGGAAGTCCGCAAGAACGGCCTCCCAAGTACCAAGGGTACATCCGCATCCTCATCGACGTCTAGCACTACAAAGTCAACCGGAAAAATGTACTTGTCCACCTTGACAAGCACGTCTTCAATAATGCCCCTCGGATGTCGCACCATTCGGTCCGCCAATTGTAAAGTCATCCGAGTGGGCCTAGGCTCGCCCAAGCCTAGCTTTTGAAAGAAAGTGTATGGCATAACGTTGATGCTAGCCCCTGAATCCACCAATGCCATTTCTTCACCTAGATTTCCAATATTACACGGAATGATGAAACTTCCCGGGTCTTTCTTCTTGTTCGTCATGTTCTTTTGCAACACCGCCGAGCAAAATGCATCTAAAATCACTGAAGCACTCTCCTCCAACTTCCTCTTGTTAGTCAACAAGTCTTTCAAGAATTTCGCATACTTAGGCATTTGAGCTAATGCCTCGACAAAAGGAATATTGATGTGGAGTTGCTTGAACAAACTCAGGAACTTCTTGTACTGTTCATCCCCTTGGTCATTCTTCAATCTTGAGGGATAAGGGATTCTCGGCTTGAAAGGTGGGGTTGCCACCTCCTATTCTTTGCTTGTTCCCTCTTCAACCTTCATAACCTCGGGTGCGTGTTCTTTTGGCTTCTCACCCGGAACCCTACCTTCAACCTCACGACCACTTCTCAAAGTGATCGCCTTCACATGCTCTCTAGGGTTGGTCTCGGTATTGCTCGGCAAGCTTCCATGTGGCCTTTCCGAGAAAGACTTCGCAATCTGACCCACCTGATTTTCAAGGTTATGCAAAGAGGCGATGTGATTGCGAAGTGTAGCCTCAACTGATTCAAACCTTGTATTTGAAGATTGCTCAAATCTAGTCAAGGCCTTCTCCAAATCATTCATTTGGGTTTCCAAACCAGAAATTCTGTTTTCCACGTTCGGGCCTTGTTGTTGGAAATCTGGTGGCCCCATGGCCTTTTGTGGACCTTGGTTACTCCACGAGAAATTGGGATGATTCTTCCAACCTGGATTGTAGGTATTGCTATATGGGTTTCCTTGAGTCCTCATGCCATTACCTACAAAATCGACGTTCTCAACCGAAGATGCATCACCAATAGAGATCAGACAATCGGAGGGAGCATGTCCTCCACCACACCTGGTGTAAGTACTCATGGCTGCCACTCTGTTTGAAGTTAGAAGATCTAACTTCTTACTCAAATTTTCCACTTGCGCCGCCAATGAAGTTACTGCATCTATCTCATGAAGACCTGCCACCTTTTTCTTCTCCCTGGCATTCCATTGATAGCTGTTTAACCCCATTTCTTCAATAAGTTGACGGGCCTCATCGGGGGTCTTGCTACATAAGGTACCTCCTACTGCCGCATCCAAGAGTTGTCTTGTACTCGGATTTAACCCATTGTAAAAAGTCTGAACAATCATCCACTCCGGGAATCCGTGTTGTGGGCACTTTCTCATGAGCTCCTTGAACCTTTCCCATGTCTCGAATAGAGACTCCAATTCCGACTGTACAAAGGATGAAATCTCATTCCTAAGCTTTGCCGATTTTCCAGGAGGGAAATAACGGGCTAGAAAAGCTTCTACCATCTCCTCCCATGTAGTAATCGAGGCTCTAGGTAATGAGTGTAGCCACTGCTTTGCTCTCCCTTTTAGGGAAAATGGGAAGGCTCTCAACTTGATGGCATCATCCGTCACCCCGTTTATCTTGAGCATATCACACACCTCGAGAAAGTTCTCTATGTGACTGTTTGGATCCTCATCGGCCAAACCATTGAACTGTGCGGATTGCTGCAACATGTGGATGAATGCCGGTTTTAGCTCAAAATTCTGAGCTGTAATTGGGGGTCGCACAATACTCAATTGTGTGCCCAAAACTGAGGGTCGAGTATAATAAGAGAGTGTCCTTTGCTGCTCATTCTGTTCTGCCATATTATCTGGCCCTTCAACTTCCAAATCAGCTAGATTAGATTGTTCTTCCACAGGTCCTTTCCCTTTTCTTCTAAGTGTTCTTTTAAGCTCAGGATCTCCTTCAATCAATATTGAGGGGTTCCCTCGGGTCATCAACCTGAAGCTGCACAAAGGAAAGAAAACAAATCAGAACGATGATAGAAAAGAAAATGTGAAATAGAATGGATAAAGGAATAGCTAAGGAAACAAAAGTACAAAGTATCTCTAAACGCCTTCTCCCCGGCAACGGCGCCAAAAACTTGACAATGCTCCCCGCAAGTGTACGGAGTTGTCGAAGTCATAAATCCCAGGTGAGTGGGGTATCGTATCCACCGGGAAAAGGGAATAAAAATACTTAATTTGCTTCTTAACTATATGAAAGATGAATAGTGATATATGTGACAAGGAGAAGGTAAGGGAATCGATAAAGATTCAATTCTCAAAAGTAAAGGAGAAGATAAGGCAATGGTGAGTCCAGGACATCCTTTTAAGGCAATTGATAAAGATGGGGTACCCGGGTATCGATCCGCCTAGGAAAATCGTTTCAAGTGCAAGAAATCTCTATTATGCTTCTTAACTAATGCAATGGTGAGTCAGGGACATCCTTTTAATGCATGGTCCCGAATCTAGGGTTAACCAAACCTAATCCTCTACATGTCCCGGAGGAGAGGTTGAACAACCTCTCAACCTCGCACTCGTAAGAAGGATTGCATTAAGCTCTGGGGATTCCAAGGGATAAATCTCTTCCTAGTTGTAGACCTAACCCTTTGGTCCAGAAGAAAGGTCCCTAACCACAATTAAGCCCTAGACGCTAAAATCACCTCAATGCTTCACTTCGTTGCACTCGCAACTAAGCTCCAGCGAAGGGTCATCCCTTAGCTCATTCGCTCTATTATGGCCGCAAAGAACTCGAGGAACGTAGGTAGAATCTATCATGCCAGAGGGGAAAGGGGATGCTCTTGTACCTCTCGACTCACTCTCTCAACCCTCTCCAATCAAGCTTTGTCTAACTCTCGTGGTGTGTCACTCACTCACAAGGGTTACCACATGAAGTCTCAACCTTAGTGTCACTCTAAGGGAGTATTCAAACAATCAAACATTCAAGATTGGAACTCACAATAACATCAATTAATTGAAAGCATAATAAAGAGATTCAATGAAACTAATACATCCTAGGGTTCACAAATACCCAAGTACCCACTAGGGGTTTAGCTCTCCATGGAGCACAATACAAACGATAATGAAATCAAATGTAAAAGAAAGCAATCCAGAGGAAAAACCCCCCTCGATAGTCGTGGCAATGGTCTTGTAAAGAGTCCTCTACTCGTCGCAAGATCCCCTTGTCCGGTATAAGATAAGCCTCGCCAAATCAATCCAACGGAGGCTCCCTTACCAATCTTCTTCCAAAGAGATGACGATGTCGGAGCCGTAGAACCTCTCCAAATTCCTAGCCAGTACCTCTCAAAACCCTAGCCGCAGCCCTCTCTCAAGTTAGGGTCTGAAATCGGCCTTAAATAGGGCTGGAATCGGGAATCAGATATTCCACACGGGCCTATGGAATTAACGAATGGGGCGTGTGGAATTTCCACACGCCCGTGTGGCTCCTCTGTTTTGCTCCTTTTTCGGCGGGCTGTGAATAGTACCTACTACATTGATGCCCGAAATACTCCCGAATCCATGTTTTCATCGAGGTAACGTAAACGGGCACACGTTCACATCGTAGATCGTCTTGGTTCTTCAATAAACGGTCACGGTGGAGATCTTGCTAAATATGCACAAGCCGGAATACTAGGATGTAATTGCCTTCGTGCCCCTCCGAATCATTGCCTTAGCTCGAATACAAGGAGGTTGGCATACATTCTATCATTCTAAACCCGACTCATGTCTCCCCATTTGAGCCTTCTCAAAATCTCCAAATAATGCGTAAAATGATCTACAATGGCTTCTTTCACAAATAATCAGCCTCACAACCCAACCTGCATAAAAGTACATAAATACACACGTATTAGCGCTAAAACCTGACAAAACTAATGCCCATTATAAGGAACGAACGATTCACATTCTTATCGCACAAGCACTTATCAACAGAGAAGGCATTTGCATGGATTTTCAAAAATAAATAAATAAATAAAATAATCAAGAGATCCAACATATACAAATCCTATAAGATGAAAGCAAAATGCACAACCTAACAACTTAATTACAAGCCAACCCATATGTATATATATATATATATATAACTATATACCTATTATGCGAAATCAACATATGAAGATATATATATGTATTAAAATATCCAAGAGGTAGCTCAACATATATATATATATATATATATGCAAGAATAACCATGATGCAGAATCAACGCGTATAATATATATATCACTATGTATGTTCAAAAGTTGTAGATCATGAATCATATAAGTATATATATGTATAGTTGTATAAATTGGTTGCAGCCAAATCAAAGGAAGGGGGAAAAAAGAGAAAGGTGCAGCTTAGATCATCTCCAAGAGATATATGCTAGGCTTTAAACATAAACATTATGCACAAATCCTTAGCACAAAGTAAGGCAAGATAAACTTCAAATAAACCACTACTAGCTAAGGCATCAGGGATAATCTTCACCCATGCATTTGCAACCACCACACCACCCAATTTTAGAAGATAAAAAGGCTAGATGATTACTTTGGAAGAATAATAAGATGAGGCAAAGAAAACTTGCAACTACGACTACAAGGTTCAACACCGGAGGAGATCACAGCTCTCTCTCTCTCTCTCTCTCTCTCTCTCTCTCTCTCTCTCAAAATGGGTAGAAGAAAGAATGGTAAAGGCTCGGGCTCCATAGTCAACAAGAAGATGGCAACAAAGACAAGTTTTAAGACAAGCTTCACGAATTGATGCAAAAGTTTGCAGAATTTTGTCCAAGTAATCCAAGGCTTGCATGGCTTTTACAAATGAATGGGGACAAGGAAGCCGAGGCCCACAAGCATATTGTTCACAAAGGAGGCAATCAACTGTTGAACTAAAAAAAAAATTCAAGAATTGCTAGAATCAAGATGCACTGGAAAGATGAAAGATGCATAGCAAGAGAAGGCTTGACTTTGTGCAAAGAGTTACATTTAGTCTATAGCCGCTAGTTATTCAAAAGTTTAATATGACCATTGGTTCATACCTATATTTTCATCAATGGTTAACTACACCCTAAGAAGACTAACCATGAGAACAAGGTGCATGATGATGAGATAAGGCAAGTTAGAAGGAGCTTAAAGGCGTAGTAGAACCATCTTTGTGAATACTAACCTATTTTGTTACTTAGCTTTGCTATCTACCTTGTTCCAAGATTGCTCATTTGAAAGCTATTAAATATACATCCTTGTAAAAAAAAACAAACTTGAGGGAATTCATGACGTGATGCATGGGAAGGCAGAGTTAAGGGTTGGCTTGGTCACCAACGTGAAGTATAAGATATGGCCCGTTTAATATATATATATATATATTAATAATAATAATAATAATAATAATAACAATAAACTAAGTTGCATGGGATGGACGTGTTTGGCTTTTGGTTGTAAATATCTAATGTGGTGGCTTAGTTTTGACAGATTATGCTACATCAAAACAAATCACAAATTTCCTTTGATCTGACTCATTCTTTATTAATAGCTTTGTTGGACATTGAATTCAATGAAAACATGAACAATGACAAGATAGTATATATATATATATATATATATATATATATATCAAACTGCGCAAGGCTAGAAAAAAGAAAAAAAATTAATGAAACATTGTCCAAAGTTCATGGATATTTAATGGGAGGACTTTGGTGATGTCATCCTTGCAACTGGTTACAAGATCAACGTACTATATTGACTAAAGGAGAAAGAAACATGTATACACAACCAGGCAACTAGTAATGAAGAGAAAGAAACATTCTTATATCGAATGATAAATAAATACCCATTCCAAAGCAATGATAAGAATGCTCATCTCGAGGCAACAACAATTTTTTTAGAAAATATACAAAATTGCAAGGAAGTGATATAACAAAGCATGCAACACGGTGACAAGGCACAGGCAGCAACAACACTCTTGTCACAGGCAGCAACAATACTATATGACATGTATATATAAGTTATATGTTGAAATATAAATGATGTAATATATATATATATATATATATATATATATATATATATATATATATATATATATATATATATATATATATATATATATATATATATATATATATATGTATATATATTTACACATACATAATAAATGAATAAAATAAATAATTCGCAATGTTCTTATCTTTACTTGTACTCAAGCCCTTAATCGGGGATTCCCAAGATTTTGATCTGGGGTAATTAATAATAGAGGCTTGATTCTACTAGGAATAGAAGAGTCAACAAAAATAAAATAAAACAAAATAAATAACATTTTTGATTCAATATATCGCCGATGTCTCTTCACCAACACGAATCCAGGGCGTGTATTTTCGATCCCACAATGATCTAACCTTAGAGGAAAGCACCCAAGATGATATTAAAAGCATTACATCCATTAATTCAATAAATGAAAGGACAGAATTTAGGCTTAATATGGCCTTGGACATGTTTAACACTTGGCGGTCAAGTTGATCGTGTTAAAATATATATATATATATTTTAGCTCACACACTTAGCTCACACATTAGCTCACACACTTTTCTCCACACCATTTCCCATGAGAGCATAGTCCACATTGTTGATCTTAGCTCCACCACAAAATCACTTGATCTCTGGGCTCCATTTCTCCACACCATCTCTCATCTCCCACATGATCCTCTACACTTTAAGCCCACGTATATCATTGGCGATCATCATGTTCTTGAATCATTGAGAACAACACTCGTTAAGGAAGTTGACTCTCTCGATGTTCCTCCTTGTTTCCATCCAGTGCACTCAGTGATATCTTAGCTTGATCTTAATACTCTTCGTGTTCATGTCAGTGAACCTCTGTTCATAGGTTGACTCTTCAAACTTCACAAGTTGCTCACTAGAGATGTTAAAAGGATGAAAGGGTTGTTGTTAGGATTGTAAGGAATGGGACCGAGCATGGTGGTGTTGTCGAAGCAAGAGGCAAAGCACAATTCGAAGAGAATGACAGAGAGGCTTGTCATTGGTTTGCATCATTATAGTGCTCTGTTTGATTTGATGAAGATAGTGGATGCAGATCCAGGAAATTGGTTTGGGTCCTTTTTTTATCATTTTTTATTCATTTTAATGATATTTGAATAATAGTTTAAAATAAAATATCTCGTATAATGATTTAAACAAACGACAAACCTAACCTCCGTCAGAGGATTTAGATTTGTAAATTTCAAAAATAATAGGACTCAAAGATCCTAACAAATAATAGAATCATCAAATGGGAAACTATACAGATTAAAAGACTAATAAAGGTAACTTTACCCTAATAAACTGATATCTTCTCTAATGCAAATCATAACGAAAACAAAGGTTTTTAAAACCGGACTGGATCACCCGGGCTGTAGAACCGGGAACCAACTGGTAGTCCAGTCTGGTTTTAGTGTTTTTGTTGACCAAGACGTAAACCAATCAAACCCACCCAAACCCGGTGAATAGACCCATCGGACCAAAACCTGACATACCTCAGTTTTCAAATGAATTTTGTTTTTTTAATCTCGAAAGTAAAGAAAGGAAGGACTTAGGGCATGAATTGGGTCCTTTTGTTCTTGGTTTCCAAATACTCTTTGAGACTTGAGTCTTGAAGCATCAACTGGTCACTTGGTTGGAGAAACCATCGCCGGATCTATTGGTATTACTATTACCATCTCATACCAACCTTGTTTCTTTGCTTTTCATAAGGTAAGGTACTATTGCCATCTTATACCAACCTTGTTTCTTTGCTTTTCATAAGGAGAATGACTTGGGTTTATAATTAATTTGCTGAAGGTGTTGTTTGGAACTTTGAAGGTATGAGATAGTGAGAAGTAAGAAGAAACATGTAGCTTGTTTAAGAGGTATAGATATGGGAATTATTTTATTATGTACTTTTATTTTAATGGTGAGATATGAGAATTAAATTAAGGATGCTTAATTGATATTTCTCAATTTCTCAGCTAGCTTTACTTTGATTTTTTTTGTTCATGCCTTGTCTCTTTCTCACATAAATAGAGAGAGAACATTTCTCTCTATTTGATGTAGGAATGGGGGTGGGGAGGGGCAGGGCGGGGAATGGGATCCCCGTCCCCATCCCCGCTCTCCACGGGGAGGGGATTCCCCGGTTAAAATTCCCCGCGGGGATCCCCGCCCCGCCCAAAACATTAATATAAAAATTTTCTATAAATAACTATAATATTTCTAATGCATTTATGTTACACATGCTAAAAATGCTTTATACAATTGAAAATAAAAATATAATGTATGATGAAAAAATCTAGACAAATGGATATTTGAATAAAAAAATATAATGCTTATATGTAGCAACACATGGATATTTGAATAAAAAAAATCTAGACAAATTACAATTACCTAATTATCCAATTCATTTAAATTTAATAAATAATTAGTTTTTATGAATATTAGAAATTTGAAAATTAGAAGTTTGAATTTTAATTTTGTAGATATATTATATAATAATTTTCTTAAAATAATTTAAGATTTTATTAAATAAATATGTTTTAATGAAACATATAAATTTAAATAGTTAATAAGTTGTATGAAATAATTGTGAGTTCTATAATAATAACTAAAAATATTAACAAATAAATATTTATTGATTATATATATATATAATATTATGTTAATGTTGAAATAATCTTTAATAAATATATTAAAAATATATAATATATTCTTTTGGGGAATCCCCGCGGGGGGATGTTTCGGGGAATCCCCGCCCCGTCGGGGTGGGGCCCCGCAGGGAACGGGAATTCCCCGCCCCACCCTCATTCCTAATTTGATGGCCAAATGGATAATTACGAGGCTAATTGGTAGTTTAACTCTATATGTTTATCATCACCCACTTATAAATCATATATGCATATACATTATGACAACATTGACAAGGACATTAGTTTAAATATATATGAATATTCATTATGACAACATTAACAAGGACATTAGTTTATATATGTATAAATATGTGCATTTTATAAGTTATATGTAATATTAATGATTGTTTCTATATATAGAATATACTATATCCAATAATAGATTTCTCTAGTTTATATTTTTGTTTAATTTCCATATATAAAGCTCATGTAAAACTATGATATATTTTATTGCCCCATGAGTGATGAGAACACCTTTATATAGTTTGTTCATGTATGTTATTATATATAGATATAGATATATATATTTATAACATTATTCGGTCCGACCATAATGGGTCATCCAGCCAGACTGACTAACCTATGACCTAAATATGAGACCAGTTTATTATCCAGTCCGGTTTTAAAAACATTGAGAAAAACAAGACGGCTAGGATGCGTTCATTTATGCGAGACACGTATCAATTCGCCCACTACTTTTACACGTGTTTGTCTTCCTCGAAATCAAAACCCATGTGGATTTATGAGAACTCCGACAGATGGTTCTTTTGCGCCAGTGCTCAACTTGGAAGCTCTTTTTCTTCCATCCGAGCATTCTCCTCTTCACCATGGTTGAGGAGCCAATCTAGAGAGAGTTCATGTGGTCTTCGATGACCATCGCCACCTCCTCACAAAGCCCCAGCACTTGGACAGCCTCAAGAAATGCGGCCACTACCTTTGATCTTACCTCTCATTTCTTCCGGCGCTCTCATCTCCGCTGATCCTATCCCCTTGGGCTTGTTCTCTCTATAAGCCATCCTTGTCTTCATTTTTGAAATGCTTGTATAATCAATTTTTAAGAAGTAGATAGCTAGAGAGCCTTGAAGTATATGTTTTTCTTAATTTCTATTCCCTTTATTTCATTTCATATGCATAGAATGATTTTGGCATAATTTTTGACAATGACCTTGAGAGACAAAATATAATATCAAAGTGTTGAGTCCAGCCCATTTGGTGGACTAGATGGAATAAATGGTCTCCAAGCCCATGACTAAAAAAAAAAACTATATCAACTTATGGAAAGTCAAAAGGGTAATTGCAAGGTGAGAGGCTTTTAATGATGTTTGCTCATCAGGATGAGGGGTGGGTGATTGTGAAGGTGAACCAAGAAGAAAGGGAAGGAAGAGAGGGTCTTGAGCTAGGAATAGATTTATTGACAATTTGTTGCTGGACATTCATCCAAATCCATTGGAGTGATCATTGCAAGTTGCTCTCCTCGGCCTTAGGGTTTGCTTCCTAATTCTATCTTCTTTTTGATGTTTGTTGTATGAAACCCTCATTGTTAATGCATTGTTGATGCATTGAAGTTATTTCACTAGTTGTATTTAGTGAGGACCCTTGCCATCCTTAGTTGAGTAGTGAAGCTTATTTCAAGTGGTTCTAAAAGGCCCCATGGTTTTTCCCTCGACTCAAAGTGTTTTCTACGTAAAAACCTTTTATTTGCTTGTATGTTTATTCATCTTGTTCTAACTCACATTGAGCGGTTTGGTAGTGATTTAAGCTTGTGATGTTTTGATGTAGTTTCTTTGATTATTGAGTTTCTAAAGAAAACATAAGAGAAAGAATCCATGAAAAACTCCATTTTTTGCTTCCCAAACAACTCCGACAGTGCTCTGACGAAGTCCCACCGACGTTGCTCCGCTCTACTAGGTGTCCTGGCACCTCAGATCCGTCTCCAATCCATGGGAAAATGAAGCTCCACTGCAGCCCTAGCTCAAATCTAGAGAAAACCTCCCAAAAAGTCCCCTTAAAAACTTAACTTTGGGGCTTAAAAAGGCATTCCCAAGGCAAACACGGCCGTGCTCTTGGCCGTGCTCTTTTTGAGAAAGTCTTCGCCATTGTTTTGGCTTGAAAAATGCAAAACCTATAATCTGTATTAGCATAAGCACGGTCGTGCTCTAGGTACTGAAATCGTGCTTTTTCTTCCTCCTACTATAGTAACTGTGCTACAGTATTTCTGCTTCAGTATAAATGCTACAATACCATGCTTCTTTTCTTTTGGAAACAAATGTAATTTGTGCGGGGTGAAGCACGACCGTGCTTTAAGCTGTGCTTTTATTGAAAGTCCACCTTTGTGCTCTTTTCATGTCAAATTATCACCAAATCTTGTTCTTTTACTCCAGGACCTATTCACCTACACATTTATGCACAAATACCCAAAGTAGCATTGAAACACAATAAATAAACGCTGAAAGACAAGTTAAATATATAAAAGAGGTATGTAAAATGGTTATATGAAATGCACTCATCAATAACCATGCTACAGAACCGTGTTGCGGTTAGCGTGCGCCTGCAGAGAGATCGCAAAGGGTCAGTTGAGAAATCCTGCGATCAGTGTGCACCCGCAGATGGACTTCATGTTGAACAGTAATTTGCTCGGGATACATCCAATGAGCCTTAGTATATAAGCATGAGCATAATAGGCAATCTGCTATCGACTTGCATCATGCGGTAACACGCCAAATGCTTCTTAGAGCCAACTAAGGGTTATTGTTTGGCATTTTCTTTGAACGGGAGGCAAGACAACAACGAGCAACTTGTCACATAGATCAATCCCAAAGCCAGATGTTTGTCCAATGACTTCATTGATATTAATAATTAAACCCAGTAATAATGCCACATCCACTAGTTTAATTATTGCTTCACCACAAGTCAAGTGGAATGTGTGTGTTTTTGGCCACCATCTCTCCACTAATGCATTGATAAAACCAAAATCAATCCAAAAATGACGAACTTGAGCTACATGCCAAAACCCCACTTCTCCTAAAATGCCCATAATTTGAGTAAGTGGCTTAGAAATAGAAATACGTATACACCTTAGAATTCGATTAAACTACAAAAATATTAAATAATTAATTTGAAATAAATAAAAAAAATAAAACAAGGTCATATGAAATCTAAGCATTAAATTTAGTATGTTCAAATATTGAGTAAATAAAATTAGATGTATGAATATAAAATAACATTTGATAATATTTGTTTAGAATGAATCAATTAGTAATGATAATTAATAAATAGCATCTACTAAACATAAGCATTGAATTTGGTATGTTTAGAAATTTAAAGATAAAATGAGTTAAGCAATTCTATGAAATACTTTTTACTTAGGCATTCTATCAAACACTTTGTTGCCATTGTATCAAAATTCTCTTAGGAATTCTATGAAACACTTTGTGGGCATTGTACAAATTTTTTTGTTGGGCATTCCAATGTAATGTATTTTGTGTAAGAACTAATAATTCATAAATCATCAAACAAATAAAATAACAATACTCACAAACGAACATACTTATATATTATATCATCAATCTAGCATACTCACATCATGTGTAATATAGATTTAACTTAAATATTTACGTGAAATATTTAATGAAGAAATACCTTCTCCTATAAAATCGACGATATGTGTTTGTTTTGATTCCGTAATAATGCCATCTAAAGAAATAAATTAAAATTGAAGGAAGAGAAGAGAAGAGAAAGAGAGGAAGATGAAGGTGTGGTAAGGGGATATGATATGGTTGTTTTTTTTTAATAGGATTTGAAAAGAAATTGCAATAAAAAAAATTCACAATTTAAAATGTAAAAAATTCATATTAAAAAATATAAAAAATTCAGATTTGTAATTAAAAGCGTTTTATGAGTTAAAATGTAAAATTGTAAGAAAAAATAAAAAAATTACTGTTTTCATTGTGACACAAAACGGTAAAGTTTTTACCCATTTTATATGAATACACATAAAACAATAAATGTTTGGTAATTTTTTTTAAATTACGTATTTACGTAATTAAAAAATGTAATATTTTTTTTAAAAAAATGCCACACAGGTATGTATTAAAAGCGCATACCTATGATATCATAAAATGTTATGCAGTGATCTAGTAACCCTTCTCGTTATTTGTAAGTGATAAATTCATAGAAGGTAAATCTTGTGCTATATTAGGAGGAGGCTGGGATTAATTCATGCAATCTTCAAATGAGGCACCAAAGCTTCTAGAAAATGATGGTTGGGGTGAATGGCCAAAACAGACTCCAGGCATCACCTTATGGGTTGCTTATTATGGATCCCTCCATGAAAGCAAATGATTCTTTTCAAAGAGGGATAATTGGAAAAATAAGTCAGGAAAACCCAACAGTACAAGTATCGGATATTTTCATCACCCACAAAAATCTGGTAAGTAGACTAGCTACTATTTCCCTATGACCATCTCTAGTCTGAGATCCTTGTGTAAAATATGTCTAGAAGCATATTGTGTAACTGAAACTATTATAAATTAGTAAGGACTTTGATAGGAATCAAAGGAAACTAATTAAAGATTTATTGATAATTGCATCAAAGATCATAAAGCTTGGCTTATAATTCAAGAGGAAGGTTAATCTCTCCAATACCTAACTACTAAGAACAATAAGAATAAATCACGGCATGACTCTCATATAACTCTTTACCCTTTTATTTATGTTTAAACGCTAAAAAATGAGATTACTAATATACCTTTAGTTAACTTTTTAATTTCTGACTGATTCTTCTTTTTTTTTATTTAGACTTAATATAAACCTTTATGGGCCAGATCTAAAATTACTCCCCTCCCAAAAAGACACTTTGTCCTCAAGGCTGAATCCAAGTAATTGTTGTTGAATGGGGATGTTCTTTCGTCAGACCTATTATTCACTAGCATTCTCCTCTTCACCACACATTGTTAAAACTTGTAAAGTATGATCTTTGCAATAGTGTCCTGGAGAGTACTTCTCATCGCAGTATAGACATAACCCTTTTGCCATTTTATTTTGTATCTCTATTTCAATTATACGTTTGAAAGTCCAATTCGAATGTGCTCCACTAACCTGGTTCTTCAATGCTTCCTGTTGAACCTTTAATACTCGAGTTAATTTGTTGTTCCTCTGCAGAAGTGTAGTTCTGGTGAGGAAATTTATTTGAAATACACCAATAGATCTTTCTACTACATTTTTATTCTCGATCATTTGGGCTAACTCCATGGTCTCTCCCAGCATTCTTTGCTTCAACAGTCTTAATGTTGTTTGGATCTTTGGTTTCAGCCCTTTCATAAAATTTTCTTCTAAGCCACTTAGGACATTCCTCTCAAATGGTCTAACAAAAGTTCAAATTTCTCTCTATATTCCATTATCGACCCTTCTTGGAATAGGGCAAAAAACTGCTCATATAAATCTCTTTCTTGAATGGCTCGAAATGGCTGCAATAGAAGATCTTTAAATTCCCCCCTAAGATCTAATTAGTTGTCATTGTTCACGCCATTAGACCACACCAGTGCCTTCCCTTCCAAACATAAGGCCGCTGCCATTAACTTTAAATCCTTCATGAGCGTATTAACAGTAAAATGCCTCTCGACGCAGTATACCCATCTATATGTGTCTTCACCCTCAAAGATAGGTACATGTATTTTTCTCATCCTTGCATCTCCCAAAGCATGCTTTGATCATTCCTAGCCACATAGGGCCTATTTTCACTCTATCCTACCCAAGGAAAACCGCTTTCAGGCTGGACATCTGGCCTAACTAGTTCCCAACTATCGAAATTTGATCCTTCGCCTTGGTTACCAACCCTTCCCAATGAAAGCCTAGGTTTTACCAATGGATACACAACCTTTAGAATAGATGGTCTAATCCTATCTCATCCGCTCGTTCCTCCAAGTTGCTAGGGGCCATAGCCATGTTTTGGGTCATTGTCAACAAAGGCGCAATTGCAGGTGGATGAGTATCCAAATATGTTAATTTCTTCAAAATTTACTCCATAATTGAAAATCAATCTTCCAGGGATAATAATTACCCTTCAATTGTTGATCTTATTTCCCCTACCTCACTTTCTCATTTTTCCTCTAATTCTTCCACATTCTTGGACACCATCACTCCAAGGATCAACTCTAATGCCAATTTCATAGGAACCAAAGGAAAAAAATTGAAGATTTATTGCTAATTGAATGAAAAATCACATAGCTTGGCCAGAAGAAATCTAACCTCTCCAATACCTAACTTCTAAGAACAAAAAAAACAAGCCATGACTTGACCTCCATATGACTCTTTAGCCTCCTATTTATACTTAAACCCTAAAAAACTAAATTACTAATATATCCCTATTTAACTTTTTTAATTTCTAGATAACTTTTCTTTTTTATTTAGGCCTAATACAAATCATTGTAGGCAAGTGCTAACAGTCTTATATCACACTCTCCAACCAAATGTGTTTTTCTGGCTTTCCAATTGTCTATCTTGTTAATAGATATACTAGTTATCTTTTGACATTCTTCATTCTTTGCATGATCTGGATTCCTTTTCTTGGTCATTATAATATATTTGTAACCGGGCGCTTATGGTGTTGGCACAGCCATGGCTCAACCTTGATTATCTAGTTTAGTTATAGAGTTAGTTCAGGCTTTTTGTGCTTTACTTAAATTGGATAGAATTGTGCTAACTTGTATGATTGCAATTATTTTTTATGGATGGGATTTGTGATTTTAAAAGTCTAGCTTCCTGATTTTAAATTGGTTGTTGTCGCTTGTGCCACTTGAGTCTAGTTACGTTTTGGTAAGAGTAAGCCTCATTGCCATTGTTGAGCTACACCAGTGAACACCTCCGGTCCTTTCTTTGCACTAGCACCCATTCCATCTACTCCTCCTGTGCTGAGGGGGATAAGGTCAGCTATGAGACATGAACTATGATATCATGCGATGAGTCCATACTCACTGCTCGTGCCAGCCTAGAACTCATTTATGAAAATTTCTTCTAGTGTGGTAATGTTTTCCTGAAAGATGCTGATGTGAGTGCATTGGTTGGAAGGTCTTCGGCTGCCTCCTTCATGTGCGGCACCCAAGAGGTCCCATGAAGATTCTCCATTTCATCGCACCTCATAATTTTTTCTACCATGCATCATATTTATGCCATTGGACAAAACCACCCCTAATAACACTATATAATGAAAGCTAAATCGTCAAGAAACCCCATTATCGAATTATATAAGGCATGCCTGATGATGTACCATCATAATCAGCAACAACATTGAAAAGGTCCCTTATTTTTATTTTTATTTTTTTCTTCTCTGGTTTCCCTTTTTTTTTAATGTGCCAACTATCTTAGTGTGGTCTTTTCTTCTTCAAGAACATACCCACGATCTTGGTTGTGATCTTCCTTCTTCATCTATAGAACTACAAAAATATCGCAGTGATAATTCAACATTCTATTCTTCTTTATTTTGGATTTTATGTTAGCTCATAATCTTCATGATATCTTTTTTTCATAATTGGGAAAATGAGGAAGAGGTAGAGAATTCTACCCTACTTGGTGAAATCCATCCTTTGTTTGCAGCTGGCGCTGCCATGAGCAAGATTACTAGAGTAATGATCAATTGAAAAATGTCTCCAACTAAGTCGGTTCGAGGTCAAGGCCCCAATGTGGAGAACAACATGCATGGTGCTCAATCTATCCGGCAAGCTCTCTCACAGTTCCAAGTTCCAAGATTTTGGCAAGCTCTCTCAAGGTTGAGATATCCAAGACTCCACTCGCATGCTTTCTCAAGGTTCCAAGATCCAAGACCCATTAGTATGATGCAACTAATATTATTTTATGGTCATTTTGTTGAGATGGAGACTCGAAGTCCAGATTTGAAGAAGTTGGAAGAAGCCTTAAAGGGTTTTATCAAGGAAAAGAAGGAATTGATAGACAGACAGGATCAGGTTGTCATAGAGATTACCGATCACTAGGTTGTCATAAAGACATTAGTATGTTAGATCCATGCTTACTAACTTGAATCTATAATTAGTTTACAATCTTGCAGGTTTGGTTGTGATCTTCTGTCTTTGCTTACAGAACTATAAAAATGCCGTAGTAGTGATAATTTAAAATTTCTTTCTTCTTTATTTTGGTTTTTACGTTAGCTCATAATCTTCATAGTATCTTTTTTTCATGATCATGAGAACGAGGAAGAGGAAGAGAATTCTACACCGCTTCATAGAATCTATCCTATGTTCTACAGCTGGCGCTATCATGAGTAGGATGGCTAGAACAATGATCTATAGAAAAATGTCTCCAACTAAGATAGTTCAAGGTCAAGCTCCCAAGGTGGAGAACGACACAGCACTCAATCCATCTGGCAAGCTCTCTCATTGTTCCAAGTTCCAAGACTTTGGCATGCTCTCTCAAGTTGCAATATATAAGACTCAACTCGCATATTCTCTCAAGGTTCCAAGATCTAATATCCCACTCGCATGATGCAAATGATATTAGTTTATGATTATTTGCTGAGATGGAGACTCAAAGTCAAGATTTGAAGAAGTTGGAAGAAACCTTAAAGGGTTTTATCAAGGAAAAGAAGGGTTAGACAAACAGACAGGATCAACCTGTCATGGAGATTACTGATCACTAGGCTAAAGACATTGTATATGTTAGAGTGATGCTTAGTAACTTGAATCTATAATTAGTTTACAATTCTCTCATGTTGTTGGTGGTTCATCAATTCCTAGATCTATTAGAGATTGTGAAAATACTAGAATATGATTCTGCATATGATTCCAAAGTCAGACTGGCTGGCCAACTTCCAGAAATGAAGGCTCTACAATAGCACTTAAATGTCATGAAAAATAGGAGGCCAAGTGGATGATTGAGTTTGGGTGAATATGTGTCTGTGATGAGCATAAGATATGGTGTCAATCTACATTATGATCGCATGGCAGAGTCAGTGAATTTAAAGCAGACTAGTTCAGTTACTACAACAAAAAAGAGTTTTTGTGACATTTGTCATATGTTGTAAAATAGCCAAAAATCATTGGAATAGCTTTATACCGAGTTTCGTAATAAATGTCGATTATATATTGCAATTGCCATAGTCGGTAGACTTTGTTATGACATTTCGATGAAACTTTGCTACCTATATTTGCTGACATTTATTTTAATGTTTGCCCAACATTTGTAAACAATTTCAATATGAATTTTATTCCAATATTTGCATATAGCTTGAGCAACACTTTTTTATTTTGCGCAACATTTGCAGATGTCACCACAAGTATGTATCACATTAATTTTGAAATATTAAAACATTTATAACTGTTGTTATAGAGACTATATAGTAACATTTGTTAAAGGTCTCTTAAATTACTTATAATGAGCTTTTGTAAACATTGGTTTAACAAAGTAGTAATTGTTAATCCCAATTTAAGTCGATATTTGTAAATGTTAGTAAAAGTTATTCATCATATCTAATTTCAAAATTAAATGTCATTTATAAATATTGGTACAAGAATTATTTAGTAACATTTTTTAAGTGATTGTTGTTTTAACCATATAGCATTTGTGGATAACAACAAAATACAACATTCGCAAAGGTTGGAAAAATATTATATAATTTTTCACAATACTAATTTAAGTATTATTTATTTACAATTTAATAGTTAAATATAAGATAAATTTTAAATTCTATAAAACTAATTTACATAATTTAATAAATTAGTAATAAAATTATTCATATAAAATTTAAAAATCTCACCTAGCATTAAAACACTAATTCAAATAATGTCAACATGATTTACAAATCTTAAACAAATGGCTTTCAAACATTATAATAAATCTAAAACTTCAATCTTTCGAATTGCATTTAAATTTATCATTTTGATCTTTCTTCTACAAAATAAAATATACAAATACATAAGTGGGTATCTAAATCAATTAATAAAAAAAAGTGATAAATAAATAAATAATAAAAAAATTTTTAATTTTAATAATTTAACAATATAATTAGATGACATTAAGAAAATCATACCATCAATAAGATCATTATAGCTATAATGGGAATTAAGGAGCAGTAGCTAATTAAGAACCAAGACTACTTCTAGTATCTCCAGCCTACAATAAATTTTATATTTAATATAATCAAAATAATATAATAATAGAAATTAAATTAAATTAAATATAAATATATATGATATATTGGAATCAATAATACTAATTTGAAATATAAAAAAATATGCGGATGATATATAACTTGCATAAAAAAGAATACAAATAAATTAATTTTATATAAAAGGAGAATATATGATTTGTCTAAGTTTATCTATATGTGTGTGATAACTATAACGATAACCATATAAAAATAAAAATTATATAAGGAGCAAATTATAAACTTCATCAAAGCTATGTGTGTCTCATTAAGTATAGTAAAAACTCTATAAAAAATTAAAATTAAAAAACTGTACAAATTGTAAATTTCAACGAAACTAGGGTTAAATAAAAAAACCTAAAAGGCAATCTCAAGGTAGAAGCCTTAGATCCATGCCATGACCACCCAATCATCACGTTGGTAAGGAGAAAAGCCAAAACACATTTTAATTACCAACAAGAAATGGTTGTTTCTGAGATCTCATCCCAATTAAATTCAATTTTCTTTTTCTTTTCTTTTAAAAAATATTCTCAAACCCATTAATTAAAATTCTAATACTTTTTTTTATAACAAAACTAATTAAAAAATAATCATCTATCAATCATCCACCAAAAAAATACAACAAATTAAATATTTAAGTAATATGACAAGAAAAACAATGCTAAAAAATACTATGGAACAAAGAAAAATCAAGATATTTACTTTCTCTCTCGACAAGAACTTTACTTTTGGCTTTTTGCAATATTAGGGTATCTTTCTTGTGTTATATATCTTGTATATATAAGCAGCGTAAGTTTTGGTGCTCATAAAAAAAATTGCCTCTTTATTTTTAGCTCTCTTGGAATTCAAAATATTGCCACTTTTATTTTTCCTTAAGTACTGTGTTTTTTTAATTTAAATTATATTTAATATTTTGGAAAAAAATATATCCTAACTTAAAATGATGTTTTCAAATGTCATAACAAATTGATGCGATAAAAGTCATATTCAATTATGACATTTGTTACGTAGGTCGTAATAAGCGTCTTAACAAATAATACTATGCCGATATTTCTTTCAACACCCCTATAATATTCAAAATTATCTCAAAACAAAAACCTATTATGACTATACTTAGAAATGTCATTATAAATATAGGAACATATAAAAGTATACCAACATTTATTACAACTATCACTTAAAAATCATTTTAATGGTTTCTAAGAACAGTTGCCAAAAATGTTGCTTAAAAAAATGTCACAATAAGTCTTTTTTGTTGTAGTGAGTTGAAATGGATTTAGACAAGTTTGAGGAAATACTTCATGTACAATTGTCTAATAAACACACTGTAACTTGTTTCTTGAGTAGGCTAAGGGATGAGATTCAATACCCTGTGAGTATGTTTGCACCCCGCAATTTTCAATAAGCTATTAGCTTGGTGAAATTATAAGAGTTAACTAAGAATGTACATAAATTAAAAAAGGGAAACCCTTATAGAAAGTAGTAACTGCAGCGCCCCTATTGGCTGCACCCAAGGTGCAAATAGAAGTAGGACATAATTCAACGAAGAAGTGGAGTTTGTTGTGAAGTAAAGATAAGACGACCAGCTTATATCCCTTGTTACCTAACCCAAAGTGAAAACAGAAGTGGCATAATTTACAGAATAGGTACAGTTTGTTGAAAAGTAAAGATAAGGCGACCGGACCATGTAGGCAACTTACAATCAAGGAAATAGATAAGAGAAAGTAAATGCTTATGCTTCTGGTGCGAGGAAAAATTCTCCCTGGGACATCATTGTAAGGAAAAACCAAGGTTGTCAGACCCGGCCCGGGCATTGACCCGGCTAAGCCCAGGGGTCAAGGGTCAATAGGTTCGAAAAGGTCGAACCGGGGTTGAACCGGGGTCAATAATAAAATATAAAAAAATATTATAATAATTAATAATGAGCAAATATAATATTAAAACCATAATTATAATATAAAAAACTACTCAAATTTGATATTTAAATTGATAAATGACTTTATATACACTAGTGTTTTCTAATTATGTCATTTATTTGTAAGTTTTTTTTAAATATTTACAAATTTAATATATTAATATATAATTATCGAACTTCTCTAGGTGTTATTTATTTATTTATTTGTTTATTGGTTGATTTTGTTAGAATAGATAAGAAATTTAATTCACTAATTTTCATCTTTTTATATGGATGATATATTTTATCAATAAATTATATACCTTACCCAATCTCAATTGAGTTTTTATTTTGTTATAAATTTCTTATATTTTTTTAATTTAGTTAAAATATTTTATTTTTATATTTTATAATAAAATTGCACTCATTTATTGTTTTATTTTCTTAATAAATTAAATTTTTATAAAGTATTTACATAACATATTAATGGATTTTATTTTTAAATGTTAATTTTTGTTGGTATGTTTATGATATATATGTATATATATATGTAATTCTATTTATTGATTATAAATTAAAAAGTAATAATAATAAATATACATGATTTTGTGCTTTCTAATGAGCAAATAATAATAAATCATGAAATATTGTAAAAAAAATCCTAACATTGTGACCCGATTGACCCGGCCAGGTCAACCGGTTCCCGGTTGAACCGCCCGGGTCACCGGGTTAACATCGGGTTTTTCCATACCCAGTTCAATGGGGTATACCCAGGCCGGCCACATGGCCGGTCCCGGCTTTTCTGGTTGAACCGGCCGGGTCGGTCCGGGTCTGACTACCTTGGGAAAAACAACTATTCAAGGTGCAAGTATACAAGAAAGGTTAGTCTGACAGTGAGGAAGGTGAAGAGATAGGGCCTTCGTTGGAGTTATGTAACAAAAATGGGAAATAGTGTCGGTGTCTCCAGTAATCTCCCTGAATGCTTTGGCAATGATTTATTCATTGGGCATCTATAGTACCATGAGGGTGAGGGGGTCACTTATGAGGAGTAAGTTTGACATTTTGATCAATTTTGATAGTTACCACAATTTTGTGGATTCATTTACAGAAGAGTGGTTAGGGTGTCGGATCATGCCATAGCCCCATGTAAGGGTTATAACACTACAAAAAAAAAATTACCATAGAGTGACACTTCTTTATAGTGATGGTTAAATTCTGTAGGAATAAATTGTTTATACCAACACAACTCTATGACTGACAAAATAAATCAAATATTTGCTGATGCATATTCTTATGTTAGTATAACTATTCTCATATACCGACGCTTATCTATAGTGATGGTCAAATTTTGTAGCTATAGACTGTTTATACTGACAGAAATTTATAACTATCAGAATAAATCAAGTATTTACTAACATCTATTTTTCCGTTGGTATAAATATTGCTGTATATTGATTCTTATCTATAGTGACGGTCAAATTGTGTAACTACAAATGGTTTATACTAATGAAATTTTATAATTGTCAGAATAAATTGGACATTTAATTACGGTTATGTTTTTACTAGTATAAATATTCAAAAATATTTTATTAAAATATTATAAACATCCCGTTTCAATCCGTTTCTAATTGAAAAAAATTATTTTTTTATATTTATAAATAACTTAAAATAACTATATTAAAAATATATTTTATTAAAATATATGAAAATAAACATTTTTAATTTGTAAAAATAATTTTTAAATTGTTATTTTATTAATAATATTAATAATTATGAAAATTATGTTTTTTAAAAAATATATTATATTTGTTTGAAAAAAATGAATGTGTTATATTTAAAATTATTTTAATAATTCATTAAAAATATTAAATCTAGTTATATTCATTATTAACATCGAAACTTACTCTATGTTTTACTATTTTAACATATTAAAAAAAAGATATAATACCCGAATTGGTCCCTCTACTTTTCTCTATATTCCCTTTTGGTCCCTCTAATCAAAAATGTTCCCAACTAGTCTTTATACTCTTGAAAATGGTTTTACTTAGTCCCTTCTACTCTAAAATGGGCTAATTAGTTGTTGTATTTTCAAAAACAAAGGCACTAGATGGGAAGAGACTAAGAGTAGAGGGATTAAGTTGGGTCATTTTCAAGAGTAGAGGGACTAGTGGGGAGTATTTCTGAGTAAAAGAACTAAAAGGAAAGAGAGAGAAAAGTAGAGGGACCAATTTCGGTATTATACCACTGTCCATCATACCACACCACTGTCCATCACCCTTCACTCTCTTCTTTTCAACTTTTCCATCCATCGCACCACATCAACGGAACCTCCCCGACCCCCCTCTCTCTCTCTCTCTCCTCCCACACACACACACACACACACAACACTTTCATCCATCGCACCACACCGCCAGAATCGAATGGCTGTGAACGAAAGTCTCCAGAAAACTTCGTCACAGGCGCATAATCAAAATCTAAGTATTAACCCACATTCTCCGTTAAGATCTCCGTTAGCTAGAGCATTTCCATCTGGCGAGAGTAGTTGTTTGGCACAAAGAAGATTAAGATGAGGAGGCTAGTAGTGGTAGTGGTTGAGGGGTGGAAAGAGAGGAGGATGAAGAGAGAGAGAGAGAGAGAGAGAGAGAGAGAGAGAGAGAGAGAGGAAAAGAGTGATGATTGATGAGTGATGAGTGGGAGAGTGATTAGTGGTAGTGTAGCTAGAACTTCACCAGAAGATCATTGAGAAGGATCGCTCCATTGTTAAGCTCCAGGACAGGCTCTCATATCTCAAGCATGATTTTGAGGATGCCGATGCTCGGCTCCATTCCATTCTTGAGGAGAATATGGGATGGTTATTTGATTTCTTTGAGTTTTTTCATTGATTGATATTCTGATTTTTGCCCTTGTTTTTGGGGTTTTGAAGATTAAGATGTCCAAGGAGTAGGATTCACTTGCTCTAACTTCAAAGAAATTAGCCAGATATTTGGTGAGGGTATTGCTGTGATATTTTATTTATTTTGAGTTTTGATGCTTAGTCTCTAGTTTGAATGCTTATGCTGATGATTTAGGGGAGGGAGTGGTTGAATATCATTTCATTTCATAGTCAATCTTGCTATTGTTGTGGATTTCTAAGAGAAGAATGGAGAAATTGATGATGAGCAATAATATCACCTATATAAACAAGCATGTATGAAATGATGTTCTCACGATGATATATAAAAAGTGAGGGAGCAATAACAGATTGTTTGAAACTATAGGAGGAAGGAACTCAAAGCATGATACTAGGCACCTGGAGCTTACTTCGCTCCATAGATGGCTTTGTTTATCTTGCAAACATATTAGGGATGAGTAGTATCAAACATGATCGGTGGTTACTTCATGTAAACCACTTCAGTTAGATGACCTTGTAAAAAAGCATTATTAACATCAAGTTTATGTAAATGCCAACCCTTAGAAATAGCATGACAGGGAACTATTCATATAGTAATAGGCTTCAAAACATGGCTAAATGTCTTTGCGTAGTCAAAATCAAGTCGTTGACTGAATTCCTTTGCTACAATCTTACCATAAGATAGAACCATCCAGATTTTGTTTTATTCGAAACACCCATTTACATCCAACTATATTGTGATTCAATGGAGAAGAAGCTAAGTCCCACGTCTTATTATTATGTATTGCTGCTATCTCATCAAGCATGGCTTGTGTTTCATAGCGGATCTTGAATGGCTCAGCAAACACAAGTCAGCTCAACACTGGAAGGCAATGGATGCTTGGTGGCGGGCAACATTTTTCTTGGCTCATAAATGTTATTCTATGATCTTGTAACCATTGGATGAGTTCTTTGAGTAGATTTGATAGGTAATAAGGTTTGAGATATATTGTTTATAGAATTGACAAGTGAAGTAAGAGAATTTGCCTTAGTGGAAGATGAAGTAGAACTACAATTGGAAGGAGTTGGTTGCTGAGATGGAGTCAAGGAAGCTAGAAAAGATGAGACAGTAGTAGTGACTAGTGTATTAAGGTCAGCTAGGAATGATGGTGCTTGATATCGATGTGTGTTATCAACATCAAAGAAGGAAACTATAGAAAAATGGCTTCCTCAAACAACATATGTTGAGATGTGTAAATCCTTGGAGTGATAAAATTAAGATAGTAATAATCACTTTGATGTTTGGAATATCCAAGAAAAACACATGGTTTTGACTTTTGATCAATTTTATGAGTTGCATAAGGTTTTAACCAGGGATAACATAAGTAACCAAAAACTTTTAACTTATTATAATTTGGTGATTGATAAAATAGACACTCAAAAGGTGATTTGTTGGAGATTGCCTTGGAAGGTAACTGGTTTAGAATATAAATAGCAGTTTGGAAAGCAAAGGACTAGTATTTGAGTGGTAAGGAGGTTTGGTGAAGTAAGGTAAGTCCTATTTCTACAATTTGCATATGTCTTCTTTCAACAAGACCATTATGCTCTGGAGTGTATGGTGTTTTTTTGTAAATGTTGTATGCCATATGAAGAAAGAACAAATTTAAGAGCATCATACTCATCTCCTCCATCTAAGTAGATGGATTTAATGGCTGTTTGAAAATAGTTTGCAACCTGAGATTTAAACTTAGGAAAAAGGATGGACACATTAGACTTGCGTTTCATAGGAAATAACCAAATATATTAGGCAAAATGGTCTATAAAAAAAAGATAGTATGTAAAACCATCAATAAAAGTTACTAGAGAAGGATCCCAAAGATCTGTATATAACAATTCCGAAGATGAAGAGCTTCTGAGAGTATAAATCGAAAAGGGTAACTTGTGACTTTTAATAGTCTCCAAAAGTATGAAGAGAAGTTTAAAAATTATTACCATTGGAGACTGTTATAACCACCCCTACCATATGCAATTCTTAGAGGCGGTTATAACCGCCTCTAAAACTAGATGTTAGAAACCGCTTCCATAACAAATGCTTACCCTAATGGTTGATAAAAACTGGTTCAAATGTAAAGGGTTAGCTTTATATCAGGTGGTTTAGAGGCAGTTAAAAAACCAGCGCTAAAGCTATGGAAGTGCTTAAAATCACCTCTGTAGGGTTTGAAAACTGCTTCTAAAACCCTTTTTTAGTGTAGTGAATCTTGAGAGGAGGAAAAAGCAATAGCTTGCTAGATTCAGGCCTGTTGTCTTCTTCTCCCTTTGATGATTTACTCGCAAATGTATGGGATCACCAAGTAATACTTCGTGTAAAAACAAGGATCATATTCCTCGGGGTCAAGGATCTACTATTACTCCTTCGCCGCCTACTTTCTAACCTAACTCTTAAGTTGCAGAATGATATTTAACTTATGTAAAGAAAGCAAGTAAATGGCCAAACAAGTTATAAGGACCAATGCAAATGATGACAAGTGATACAATAAGATGCAAGGAATGACGAATGCGGATCCCCTTTGGGGGTCATCAAGATACAATGATGAATAACTAAAGATGCAAAGGTGGTTTGGACCGAGAGGTTTTTTAATTTGATCAACCCCAATCTCTTGGTGATTGATCTCTAATTCCATACGAGTGTTGATTGGAATATCTTCCAGATCAACCCTTATATGATTGTAATAAAATCAAGTAAATCTCTAAATTAGAGTAAACACAATCCAGGTTTACTCCTAAAAGTCGGAGGACTACCGGCATCCGATCTCTCGATGTATCGGCACAAGCAACCCCTTTTAATCCATCTATAATCTAGTACATGTGAGCAAATCACATCAACATGTACAACTCATAAAAGAAATACATATTTCTCCAAGTGTAATTCCAGCCATGAAAATACGATGGATTAAATCTCAAACCAACCCAATGCATTAGAAATAGAGAATAATCATCCAATGTACATGATCAACCCCCAAGGTTCACCGACATCTGGTGGCCTTGGGGGTTTAGTGTGCCATCAAACAAGGATCAACAAGAATGGAAGCTAAAATACACAAATAAACCATAAACGACACTCCCTCGAAGGATGATGATGATGGTGAGGTGGATCTATTCTGAATGATGATTCCCCTTCCAAATGATTCTTCCTGATCTGAAGAACACTTCCCCTTCCAAATGTTTCTTCTCCCCTTAACGGTAGGTGTGTTGGAGCCTCAAAAACCCTTGAAATTCACCTTAAGAGTATGCTTCCATAACGAGCTTTTCCTATCTTCTCTAGTGGCTAAAGAGTTCTTTTTCCAGCCTTAAAAATGTCCTTTTATACCCCCTAGGCCATACGAACCATATGGGGGTCGTATGGAGGTTGTATAGGGGTGAATGGAGAACTTTACGATGCATACAGGTGCCATGCAAGCCATATGGAGGCCCATGAATTTTCCAAAAACTTTCCAGGTTTTATCCTCTCAGGCGGTGCTATAGTAACACTGCTAGAGTGATTCTGTTACATTACTCTTGCTATAGTAATTCTGCTACAATGTCACACCTTCAAATTCACTTCATTTTCAATGAAATCCATACGGGTACCATGCGGGCTATATAGAGGCCGCATGGACTTTCTTGAGACTGGTTAGACTCTCTTCTCTTTGGTGCTACAATGATTCTGATACAATGTTGCACCACAAAATTTACTCCTTTTTTTTGCCCAAATCATGTCCTCGAGCTCTCTATGGCCTCTTCATGCCCTACAAAGCAAATAACACAAGATTAATCACAAAACAAGCATTGATTCCACAAAATCACATGCTAAGTGCATAAAATATGTATAAGAAAGTATATACATTTAGTCACTTATCACCATTCCCCCCAATTAGCCACGTTCTAGAATAATAGAGTTTCAAGCATAGGGAAGGCACTCTCTGTAGGATCGTCATTGTTACCGAAAAATTTAGAGCCAATGATACTATTGCAGTTGCTCCATCTATCTTCAGAAACTTGAGCTGGGGTAGTTGGAAAAGCTGGGGAAGTCGAGGGCAATTTGAGAAATTAATTAATTACAAATACATTAATTCTTGAAGAGAAGTACTAATGAAACTTGGTGACATCCACTTTGGATATCGATCACCAAAATGTTTCTAATCTCTACACCTTCAAGACATGACGGAGGGCATAGCTCATCAAAGATTTGCACGATCTTGTCCAGAGAAATAACTAGTTACACACCTTATCTTTTAAAAGAGCCGTTTACTTTGTTATAGCCCAAGATTTATGAAGCTCTTGCTATGAAAGTAAAAAGCACATAATCTTAAAGCATGTAAAGAGAAATAACAACTTCGTATTAAAAATTGCATACTTTTGGAGAAGAGAAGTCCTAAGGGGCTTTTGCCCCTCCGTATTCTTACCGTATAGGCTTTGATACCATAGGAGAGGGGGTTGGGCTCTCTTACAATGATGGGTCTATGAGAGTTATCGGAGTGGAGCAAGGGAAGCTAGGAAAGAGGTAAGGGAGATGGAGACGATGAGAGCAAGAACAAGAACACAAAGCTATTTACCAAAAGCTAATGCTTTTCATTATTTTCATTTCATGTCCTTATATGTATACAAAGCCTCTCCTTTTATAGAAGGAGAGAGAACTATACTAGATGTGACAAGACATGTCACTTCATGATCACATGTGCCATCATACCAAAGGGTAAATTAAGCCTAACTACTCTAATAACATATTGTACGTCACAAATACATTATAATAATGATACCTCAAATCTAAAGTCCACTCATATGATCATAACTAATAATCCCAATCATTTACGATCAAAGAGTAAAACCCATGTGATTGGATATTGTGAGTCATCTTAGAATACGCCAATCCCATTGATGTATTTATGACATATACTCCTACTATCTCATAGTGTTCAACTAGCATTCTTTGTCGAACTATATGCCAAATAAAATCTTACAAATCTTTAATGCCCAATTAAACATTCTTTGATTTGAGAACAATTTAAGTCTATAAATATGAAACCTTTCTAATGCCCACCTTATCCCATAAAGAGTCAAAAATTTAAGTTAATGCAAACTTCTTCACCTTTTTACCATCATTGTGCTATAGGTCATTGTTCACAACAACAACATTGAGACAACTGGAAAAGTCAGTATGGAAGTCGAGCCTGGTGATCCCCCTCCAACACCATCGTGGGCAGAGATGACTAGCATGGTGCATTAACGGTGAATAACCTCTCTTCCACTAGATGCCATGATTCTGGAAAAGCTAAAGGCCTCGGTTACCAATGCCTATAGGGTGGAAAATGATCTAAGATTTGGACAACGATAAGGTTCCAACATGCATAGTATGGGAAATTATTTGGTAAATCTCCTATCTTTGAATATGTTAATGCCTCTCTCATGAAGCTGTGGAACTCTGCTGATTCTAACCACATCTCAGACATACCAAATGAGTATCTATTAATTCACTATGAGTCTGACAAAGTGAAGCAACAACAAATCTTCGGTGACCCATGGACTATGAATGGGATGAGTTTACAACTTGTTCCATAGCAGTGGTTCTTTGAACCTGCTTTCAAGAAGCTTTCGAGGGCCATGGTTTGGGTCTAGTTACATAGCTTCTTGATGGTTTCTATGATGGAGAGTCTCTTGAATTTGTAATAGAACATATAGGAAAGTTGCTTAAGATTGATGATTATATAGTTTCCCTGACTAGAACAAAGTTTTCAAGGGTTTGTCTTGAGATTGACTTGTCTTCCCCGCTAAAATGGAGGTTCTGGTTGGAAGATGGGGATAAGAAGGATTTTGTTGTTATTTTGTATGAAAAATTACCGACCTTTTGTTATTGTTATGACACGGTGGGACACGGAACCGATGCTTGTAGCCACCAGCAAGGACATTTCCATAGTGGATCATCCTCAGAATTACCGTTCGACTAGTGTGTCAGAGGTAATTCTAAGGTTCGCACTCTTCCAGAGATTTCTGAGCAGAGGATGATTAAGGATTTGGATTCCAGATGTCCAACCCTGCTAACAGAAACAAACTCAGTGGTGACCCAAGCTTTGGGCCATGGATAATGGTGACATACCACTGTAGTCATGGTTGGGAAAGTGGGAGAGTGGGTGGTGGTTCATTACGTGGCCCACATGCACCCTCCACTATAGGTGATGAGGGATCGGAATGTTGGCTTAGATCGCCAATGTATGGATGAAGAGACCAAGGTCACTAGCACATGGAGGCGGGAGACAACGCAATAAGGTTGGAACACTCATCAATCATACACCTGTTACTCTTTCCCATAGACTAATAATGACAGGGAAATTATTGTAAAAGAACTTGATGTTCATCAAATTGATCATGTGGGAAATAAGGATGTTGCAATGGTACGATTGAAAATGAACGGTGATGATGGTAACACAAAAAGAAAACAACTCTTAGTTAAACCAACTAGGATTTCTTCAATTCAGAAGACTGAGGTGTATAACGGCCACCTATCTAGCTCTTAGGCAAGGTCAAGGATTGGTTGGAATTTAGAACCTCTCTGAAATGCTTATAGTTCTCCACTTCTTCTAGTGTCCTCGATGCAATCATTGGAGAGTCCCTTAGAAGACCATCGAATAATGGTGGATAGAGTTGAAGGGTTGCTTAGGGCTGATCAAGACTCGTCAAAGGAATCGGATCATTCTATGAGTGATTTGGAGAATTTTAGGAGGATATAGACATGAGTGAGGAACCAAAGGATAGTTTGACTCTTGAGAAAGTTTCAGAAAGGGTTGAGAAAGGAGATCCTCTCCCGAAAAGGTGACCAATATTCATCATCATCCCAGAAAAAAGGGAAGATAGTGCCCGAGGGAGATTGGAGGTGATCCTTCAACATGTACTCTACTACCTTTGTTTTTTTTTCTTAACGTTCTCTTTTTCAGTCTTCCTTTATGTTTTCTTTTTCTTTAGTTTCTTTAATACGATCAGCAGGATCAGTGCTCTGGTCAAGGATCATAAACCCTGCTTGATTTGCTTGGTCGAATCTAGATATTAGGAGTGGGTAGCTATTGTAGCTGAAGGATTATCTGGCAGAAAAATAATCATGTGGAACATAACTATCGGCAATGATACTCTAGTTGAAAGATCTAAACAAGATTTGCACTTGGTAATTATTCCTACCACAAATAATTCTTGGTTGTTCACAATAGCGTACATTGGGCAGCATATTGAGTGCTAGTGTCAGTTGTGGCAAGAATTATCTGCTATGGCCAATTTGAACATTCCTTTGATCATAATGAAGGATTTTAATGCAATCACTTCTCCTCTTGAATATAAAGGTGGCCCATTTTATTATTATGCCCACAAGGCTCTTATGTTTTCTAATTTTATCTCTACTAATTCTCTATTAGACATTGGTTACATTGGCAATATTTTTTCTTGGTGCAATGATCAAGTGGGACTAGCTACCTGGTAAATCCTAACTAGACTTCTCATTTTACCTATTATGTCCTTAGCCATATTTTGAGAATTTCTTCAGATCATTCGCCTTTACTTTTACATGCGTGTTGTAATTTATCTTCTTATGGCAAGATTTTTTGCTTTGAAAATTTTGGGTTGAATACTCTAATTGCCTTTACTTTGTTAGAAAGGAGCCTAGTGATATTTCGATTGTTAAAATCTTGGCTAATTGGTTAAAAGGTGTCATTGAAAATCTGATTAGTAGAGAACAAAGCATCTTTATCCCAAGTCGCACTAAGTTGGGCAACATTATTGCTATCTAGGAGATTGTTCATTCCATTAATCAGGACCACACAACCCCTCGAGGATGATTATTAAAGTTGATGTCAAAAAAGCTTATGACACTTTAAATTGGAATTCTTTTCTTGCCACCTTAGCTAGTTCCTTTCGTTTGGATTTATTGTATTAAGGCCTGTTTGGTTTCAACTTCCTTCTCACATTTCACTAAAGGCCAGCCTTCAAAGTTGTTCAAACCCTCTAAATGGGTGAGACAAGGAAATCCCACATGTGATATCAAGAACCTTTCTTTAGTTTTGTCACTTACTTTGGGTGCGCTCAGTAGGACTTTGTTTGGTCTAAAAAATTTTTGGTCGTAGAATAGTCATTGTAATCAGGTTCTGGCATAGCTTGTGCCAAATCTAGCCACAAGTCTTTTGTCATGTTAAAATCCTCACAGCCTATGTGAAACAGCACAGCTTATGCCAACTCCAACCAAAAGTCTTTTGTTGATCCAGCTCCACACAGTCTATGCAAAAAGGCATAGCCTGTGCAGAATTTTCATGCACCCTTCGTTCTTGTTGTCACAAGGCTATTCTTGTAAATTTCACACCCCTAAACCCTTTATCCTTCTTCTTCCTTGTTTTACTTCTCATCTTCTTAGCTTCTCTCCTTGAATGAGAGATCTCCACTTGAATCCCTCCATCCTTATCCTTGATCGAAGAAGCTTCGTTGGTGTTCTTTCCTTTTCCTTAGGCCTTGATGAGGTAATGTTATTTTCATTTTCCTTATTTTACTTCATGTTCTTCTTCCTTAGTGGAATGAGACTAGGATTTTGACTGATGAGCATGAGGAGCTTCATTTGATGGTCTATCCTTGTTTGTGAGAGAGTAGGATCATAGATTCATGCTAAATCATTTCCTACCTCCTACTTCTATTTCATTCATTGAATGCTACATCCAGGGTTTATACCTTTTGAAATTGGTGATATTTGTGGTTGTCATTCTTTTTGGTGGATGTTAAGAACTTGAGTGGAGAGTGTGTATTCCATTTTCTTCAATCTTGTTGGATTCATGAACCTCTATTGTGCTTGAGATCAAGAGTACTGTAACAATAATGTATCAATAATGTAGCTCAGATGAATCTTGCTCCTTTCTTGTGTTTTATTGGTTTGGAATTTAGTTGACCTCCATGTAAAATCCTTGGAATTCATTGGGCTCAAGTTTGAGTCAACCTAAGCTTCTATTAGAGTTGCATTATATATAGGTTTAGGGTTTCCTTCCTTATGCATTTCTTCCTATTTCCCTTGTTACTCATTCTTCTTGTTGGTTGGGTTTTGTTGTGTGTCTATGTGTGTGTTTTGGTTAGGTGGTAAAACTTAACTCAGGCAAGGAGCTAGCTGAGGAGTAGTACCCACTTGGGAAAATCTAGTCCTCTAAGTTTATGAATGGGTTAAGTTGTCTCGCATAATTTTTTTTGGATTTCGAAAATGTTTTAAACATTTAATGAACTTGTTCTATAGTTTGATCTTGTCCAAATTGATGCTTCATCAATTGAAAGGGCTTGCTATGCCATTATTTTAATCGCTTGATGAAATTGTTTTGCTCTCTTTATCGTAATTTAAATCAATGTTTTGGTTGGTTTCAAATGGTGTTAATTTAGCCGCTATAGGCTATATTTATGGTGAGAATGGCTTTGGCATGTTGTCTTAAATCCTTTAAAAATCTTGTTGTAATTTTTAGTCGAGATGATTGAATTTGAAACTGTTGGAGTATATGTCCTTTTGAATGGGTGTGTTTCTTCTTAATTGCCTGAGTGAGTAAAAATAGAGATATTGTGGATATAGCTAGTGTCTAGCTTAGTTATGACTGAATCTTAAACATGTTAATGTTGGGTTTTTTAAATATTTGAAAGAACTAAAGATTAATTTTTGGTTTAATGTCTAGAAGCTTGGATACATTGACTTGAGCAAGAAAATGAGAAGATATTGTTGATGATGGAAGATTCAAGCATAGAAAATATTTTTTTTATTTTTATTTTATTTTAGAGGTGGAATTGATTAAGAGTTAAATTAGAACGCATGCTCGATTTATTTGTAAAAGTTGGAAATTCCCTGGAATAATAATGATGGACTATATGTGTTGTACATGCTAAGCGTTGGAATGAATTTTGAATGCCAACTCAAGAGTCCTTGTGAATGCCCATGAATTGTTCGACATGATGCCCCTAACAAATGGAAGTCAACTTTCAAGAGCTTTTAATAATGAAGTTGATATTTGTGAAGTTAATGTTAGTGATTTGGGAGTAGTGACACTTTGTTGAGAAATTTGGGCTTGACTTATGTGCATGAAAATTTGAATAATTATAAGCTTGTGTAAGTGACTACTTGATGGTGTGTAAGCCTTATAGGCATATTGAAAAAACTTGAATGAAATATTTGGTTGATTTCTTGGCAAGCATAGGTACATGTGATGACATAAATGTATTTACATGCTCAATGTGACTTTTGTGTATGTAAATTTATTTAATTGGTCGGGATTTGCTTATGAGTGAGTTGAACTCACATTTTAGCAATTGAGGTTGGTAATGACTTTTACTTTTTTTTAGGGTCTTTGGTTAATGTTTTTTTAACAAATTGTGGAATGTTGTAAAGGTGATATCAAGTTTGGGAGGAAGGTAAGTAAGGTAGTATTTTCATGTTTTTCATAGATTAGGTATTATGCTTGAGTTGTTCTTGGACTTGCTTTTATACGCTGGTGATTTTTAATGAATTCTTTAAGAGGTGAAGCTAGAATGATCATAGGTATGGATTGGGTTTTAATTGGGCCAAAAGTCATATTTATTTTAATGAGTTATCATTACATTTTCAAAGATATGTGCAATGTAATCCAAAGTATGCTCAATGTCCTCTTTTGACACTATTGGTATTTACTCTGGAAAAATGGTTGTCAAACCCCTTGCTAGTATGATCATGCTTTGGGTATTTTTGAATGTGATTTTACTTGTATTCATGGAATTGAATGATTTGTCAAATACAATTGATTTTGCAAAACATGGTTAATGTGGGACATTGAACAATGATTTTTATTGGCTAGACTTTTAAATGTGAAAAACTTGGTTTGAGGAATTCGGGCCTATACCTATATATATTTTTGATTTGGTTTTGATGATGGTGATCGGGGGCCTTAGCCCTAGCATATTCGTACTTTTGGAATTTTTGGATATGAAAATGATTTTCATTTATAAAATGTGAATGCTTGTCCTGGATGTGGACATTTTGATATGTTTGAAACTTGAATTCCTTGAATTTTATGTTGGGAATTGTGGGGAAATGGAATTCTTGAATATTATTGTGACACTTGATGTTGTTAACCTTCTATGTTTATGATATGGGCTTTGTCCCTGTTTTGTGCTTATGTTTTGATGGTAACAGGGTTCTAATCCACCTGATATAGTAGGAGGTCCTCATGGTCCAGCCTTTAAAGGCAGTATGTTGGACTTGAATTATGTTTCCTTTCGGAGGTATAGAGAATTTCCCAAATTGGTGTTATTACACTGAGATATAGAGTCACCACACGTGTCTCAGTGGGCTAATGTCAAGGGTATGAAAACCTTGACGGTTCCTAAAAATGTTTTAAATTTTCTCAATGGCAAAAATATATTTTGGGTTCATATTCTTTGCAGCAAATATGGTCAAACCAATTTTTGGAACTACTCTATTCACGCTGGGTGGTCTTGGTTTTTTAGGGTCTTTTGCAAGACAGCCAGTAAAATTAAACCTTTTATTCAAATTAAGACTCTTAACCCTTTTAAAACCTCTATGCTGCAAGACACTTAGGTGTTTGAGATCCTTTTAGCTTTTAAAATTACCTATTTAAACATTAATTTGGATCTTGATAACCTTCAACCCATTAATTTTTGAACAAGAGGTACTTTGAATGAGCAAGTTTTTTTGAATATTTTTTGCCCAATGTTTGACTTGCATGATTTGAGCTTGGGAAACCTTAACTCAAAGGCAGAAAATATATGGGTCTAGGATCCTAAAGCTAACAGTAACAAGCTTTTGGCTACTGTTTACAACTTTCTTAATTACAGAAATAATTGCAAAGAAAGTGGGAGTGGATGGAGGAATATTTGGAAGCTAGTTGTCTCTCTAAGATTTAAATCTTTTATTTGGTTGCTAGTTCAAAGAAAAATCAAAACTTATGAATTAATTCATGCTCTTAACTTGGGACCCTTTGATCCCTGTGTGTTCTATGGTCTACTTGGGGAAACCACTGAACACCTTTTCAAGGACTGTTACAAAATCCAAAGTACTTAGAAAAAAGTTGGGGATTTCTTAGGCCGACAGGTGATTCTTTTTTATAACATTTCAGTAGGGAACTTGCTCTAGGTTGGGCATTTGGATAATTCCAAAATTTTGGATTCAATTACAATTGCATTTATATGGTTCACTTGGAAGGCCAGATGTGGCTTCATCTTCAAGATAAAACCCCTAAAAACATTTAGATAGCTAAAATGGTTGTGGAGTGATAAACGTCTAAATGTATGTAATTTAAACGTATATATTTGTGACTATTTATGTGTATTTGGATAAATTGAAGCCCTTTGTGTGGTTTAATCGTTTGTATTTGTGTTACAGGCTTAGATGAATCCTAGATAAGCCCACGAATGCATTCGAGAAGAAATCTACGCCAAAAATGACAGTTTAGGTCCTTAGGCACTGTAGCAGTATTGTAGCAAACCTGTAGCACAACGAGATGAAGAAAAATGCTAAGTCTGGAAATCCTCACGGCCGTGAAAACGGCCGCAAAACAACTGAAGATGTAGTTACTGTAGTAAGTTTACTGTAGAATCTTTACTATAGTGGTTACTATAGCAACTTACAGGAAAATTGGCAGAATCATTGAGGACTTCATAGCCCGTTTGCTGACCATGAACCAGACCATAAGCACCCCCCAGCTGAGTTTAAGAAAGGTTTCTAGGGCATCATTGAAGGGGTCTTTGGCCACCCTTTCTCCACCATCATCACCTAGGGTTTTAAGGAGACTTGAGAAGGCAGATCTGAGGAGTAAATCCAAGGGGAGAAAAGGAGTGCTATCAAGGAGAACATCAAGGAGCTTGCCCGCGCGGATCCGACGAGATCTCATCACCATCTTCAAGTCAACATTTCAAGGGAATTTTTTAGTTTTATTTATGTTTCATTTGTATCTTGAGATCTCTCTATTATTCATGTTGAACTAGACCCCCAAGGTCACCGTGCATTCGGTGAATTTTGGGATGAACTTGCTTGTACTGATGTTATGATTTTTCTATTGCTTTTGGGTTGGTTTGTGGTTCAAGCTTGGTGTTCTATGATGTGTTTTTTTGCATAAGAACTCTGTGATTCAACTTCTAGGTTGTACTTGGTGCGTGACCATCGCCCTTGTGCTAGACTCACCTAGCTTGGAAGGGATTCATGTATGAATATGCTATAACCATCGGGTATTTCATACCCCTCCAACCATTAGGGCTGGACCCAGGTATTAAGTATTAGCCCTAATTAGAGATTTCCCCAGTTGTAATGCAATCGTAGGAGGATTTGGTCAAAAGAGATTCCGAGTCAATACTCGTATGGGATTAGGGGTTATCGTCATGACCATAGGGGTAACCTACTTTAGGATATCTCTTGATCCAAACCACCATTGCTTGTGTAATTCTAGCATCTGTCTAACTTTAGTACTACTTCCTTCCTTAATGTGTTTATGTGGTGTGCCTTAGTCCAATTTGTCTATAGTTATCTCTATTGTTAGTTTTCTTATTTTGTTTTAAACCTACTTTTGTTAGACTAGATAGTGCCGTGTAGGGGGAAGTAATAGCAGCTCTTGGAACCTCAGGGAATATGACCCTCTCGTGCTTGTGTGAGAGGTATTACTTGACGGCCCGTGCACTTGCAGATCTCAGTCATGGAGCATGTTAAAGAGTTCAATACTAGGTCAAACATGCACTTGGGAAGAATTTTTTTTCTAATAAACAATCCAACTCTAGAATTCTTCAACATTTTTTCAACAGCTTGTTGGAACATTAACATGGGTAAAGGTGTTGTTGGCTTCTATGATGTAGATTCTAATGCTTGCATTCATCTTGCAGGTTACGGTAACATTTCTATACACTTAAGGTTGAATGCGGGTGCAAAACCATTATTGATAGCTCTGGAATGCACCAGTAGAGAGAGTTTGAATGTCAAGAATGTTAATGTTAGCTGTAGGGAGCTCTAGAGGACATTGGAGGGCCTTGAAATTGATATTGTATGGTATTCCCGGAACTTATCTTCTGATCTTCACTAGAATCTATTGAACTTCAACTCACAAAGAATAGATCTAATTCTGTGGACCTAAAATCGAATACTTGCTTCACTTATGGGTCATGGAGTCAATACAGTTCACTTATCCTCGTTTCACCAAAGCATAGAGAAGCCCAAGTGGTGCATACAAATGGTGGGCATGGCTGCTTTTTGGCTTTTTAATAAACAACTACTTGGTAGCTCTTTTTCATAAAAAGTTTTAACTTAACACACAAGGATTATAATGTTCAAAACTAATTAAAAATGTCATCACAATGAACATCAAAATAAATGCCTATTATTAATAATAAAAATGTATAGGGTAAATTATTTAAATAGTCACAAAACTATTCAGTTACTCCTATTTGAGTCATCGAATTGAAAAAAATTTCAATTGGGTACCTTAACTTTATATTTGCATTTAATCGGGACACTAGGCTAACTCCATTAACACCATGTTGATTTGACATGCCACGTTACATCCCTGTACCACATCAGCATGTCACATGAAAAAAAACCCTCTTCACCTTAGAGATAGTTAACTCGTATAACTGGTCTTTCATGCCAAATAAACAAAAAGTAATTTGATTTTTGAATTTTTTTTAGTCAAATAGGTTGTACCAATGTCCCTTATTTAATTTGATTCTTTGTCCACATGGCATGTTGATATGGAAAGAGGGTGTAACGTGACATGCCACGTCAACACACCGTTAACAGAGTTAGCCCAAGTGACCCAATTGAAAGCGAATATAAAGTTAGGATACCTAATTGAAATTTATTATAATTTGGTGACTCGTATAAAAGTGAGAAAATAGTTGAGTGAGCATTTATATAATTTACCCAAATTTATAATATAAATGAAATGCCAAATATCCTCATTAGAATTTGAGGACATAATCCTAACAATATGAACTTATTTAGTCATGAGTCTCAGTAAAATTATGATTCTTGTAGGGTTTTTTAAAAAAAAAAACCAATTCAAATGAAGTTTAATCTCTTAGAAGAAGATGTGGATTTAGAACTAGATATAAGCAATGATCTTGTAGGCTTTTTTGAAATTCCACTAAAGTACACCTAGAGTAGAGAGTACCTATAGAGGATCTCTTAGTCACATCCCAACAATGTGCAGAGTTGTCCTCGGATGATTTCTGGGAGAAGTGTGTGGATATCATTTAGAATTTGGATAATGGTCGCCAAGAGTTACTGACAGGGCCATTGAAGCAAGTTCGTACTCACATTCTTTTCATCCTCACTCGATGCTTTCATTTGTTGAATTTTCAAAAGGAAGGGGTCTATAATGGAGATCATGTTCTTGGCTTTCAATAGTTCAGGGACTTGCGGGTTTATCCAACCATGCATCTAACCAGTTCTTGTTGAATGGTGAAGAGCTTGTTGAGTTCTAGTCATTTCAAAGAGAGGCTTATGAAGCGAGGGATTCATGACCATGAAATTAGTGGCTCTGGTTCACCTTCAAGGAGATCTTAAAATATTTTCTTGGAAGAAACTCCCATCTGTTGTTGAGAAGAATCAGAAAAAAGAATAAATATGATGGTGCTCCGTCTGGAGAGGTTCTATAGTCTTTTCTTCATGTAGATCAAGTTAGAGTGGAGAAATCATATTTCTATTTTGTATGGGATTAGGGACAATCACTTTTCAAGAAAGGTTGTCTACTTATTGAATTCTTGTTAGTTCACATTGAGATTTCATAGAATGCAATGCAATCGTGGGAAGTCTGTATCAACATTATACTGAATTAGTTACTACTCGCCCTTGTAAAGGGGGTAGTATATTTTATGTTTTTTCTTAGTTCAAATAGGATTGCTAACTAACAACCTTGGTCCTGAACTTATAAAACCCTAGAGAGATTCTATGCCGGAGCATCCCGTTTCCCCTTGCTTACTTGACCGATTTTATTTTTGTATTCCTGATTTTTGTTTTTGTTTCATTCACACATCATAACTCTTGGTAGGCTAGTTTTTAGAGTTAGGACTAGTACTAGTATTCTCTTGTCTTTCCTATGGATCAATACCCTGCTCTTGAGCACACTTTTTTACTTGATCGGCACGTACGCTTGTGTCCCCTATCAAAAACTTCAACAAAAGTAGGGTTAAATCAAAAAAATAAAAGCTAATTTCAAAGATTGAAGCCTTAGATCCATGCCATGACCACCCCATCATATCACAATCACCGCATCATCACGTTGGCAAGGTTAAAAAGCCAAAACATATTTTAATTTCCAAAAACAAAAAAAAGTTGTTTTGGAGATCTCATCCCAATTAAATTCAATTTTTTTAAAATATTCTCAAACCTTAAGATTAGATTGATTATAATTTTTATATTTTTTTATAATAAAAACTATTTAAAAGTAACTAATCATCTATTAATCATCCATCAAAATAAATAACATGTTAAATATTTAAATAAAATTACAAGAAAAACAATGCTGAAAATACTTACTTTATCTCCCAACAAGAACTTTATTTTTGGCCTTTTACACTATTAGGGTTTCTTTCTTGTCTTATAGATCTTAAATATGTAAGTCATGTAGGTTTTGGCACTCATTAAAAAAAAAATTATAGCCTAATTTTTGGCACTCTTGAAAATCAAAATATTGCCGGTTTTATTTTTCCTCAAATACCACATTTTTTTAATTACATAAAAACATTAAACAAAAATGTTTTACTCAATGATTGCAGAATTCTGTCACTAGTTGAAGATATAATTGTTATGCTATTTGTAAAATCTTAAACTATAAGATTAATGCATCCTATTTTATTGCAAAAAATTTTTGTCAACATAGTGAACCTTGACATTCCAAGGCCACAAGTCCCAGAAGAGATGAGCTATGAAGCACGAGACTTGATTAACAACTAAAAATGGAAAAGGCTAGATCTCCATGTCAGTTTATTTCCAGTATCTAATTTTATTTTATCTCCAATAATTTTATGTTCTATAGAAATAGTCTTTTTGTATACAAATATATATATATATATATATATATATATATATATATATATATATATGTTAGATATGCATGCATGAATTTGTATGTGTGTAGAGGTGTCTATGTGTTACTATGTTCATTAACTTTTAATCTTAGTTGGCATTAGAGATTATATCATTATTTCTGGTACACTGGCAAGTTTTAGTTCTACGACTTAAATTTCTTCTCATCTGATTTATCTGATATAATAAGGAAGAACCTCAATAACAACCTACTTAAGCAAATAATTTCTAACCAAGCGAGAGAGAGGAAAGCAAGAAGGAAACAAACCAAGAAAAAGAGGAAGAAAGAAGGGGGATTAGGACTTGAGCTTAGCAAGACAATCAGATGACAACACAATACCGGATTTTACCTAGATTTCCAGTAGTGAATCCTTAAGAGCAACTCCCCTAATCTACCGGGTTAGATACTCATTTGATCTCTTCTTGGTCTCATTGTTATCCATCATTGAGTTGATGATGTATGTGTTGTTAAGAGTATTTTCTTGATGTGTTGATACCTTCTTATTGTAAACCTATAGTTGTATCTAGAGAGAGATCTTTTTTTATCCCATTATTGATATAGTGAAACATCTTAAGGCTCTAAAGACTTCCATGGTTTTTCTCCTCAATTTGAAGGAGCTTTCCATGCTAAGATTGTGTTGTTAGCTTGTCTTGTTGTTTTACATCCCATTCTAACAATCAAGAGGGGTTTGAAGAATTTTTGGAGCTATGTTTGAAGGTTTAGGGAAGCATACGTACGGGCTCACGCCCGCATAAGTGGCTATATATCACATATATATAGAAAACTGTGCAAGGAAGTGTATACCCTCACAAGAGGCCGCACAATACATCCAAAGCATCATGCGCGCGGACCGAAATGCACTAGCATAGGTGACCGTATATGTAAATAGTAATCTACCATAGTGCATATAGCAATTGTGCACTCGTATAGGTGGCCAAATAAATGAACATATCTGCTATAATATACATGAACAATATACTAACGATAACTTTCACTAAAACTCTCAAGCATTACTTTGGGATTCTCATTAATTAGTAGAGTGAGCCAATCCATGACAAGTGATATCAGAGCTCTAGTTTGGAAAGAAATTAAGTCTTGAGTAAGGATATGGCAAAACGAAGTTCTTATAAATTGGTGAAGTAACTCCCTAGAACTACTCTATTTGGAAGAGAAAGATGCAAGACTTACCTATAGTCAAAGATCTGTACCTCCCTGTTATGGAAAGGCAAAGCTAGGGTAGATGGATAATGATGAATGGGAGGTATTGCATTTGAAAGTAGCTTCCACAATCAAGCAATGGGTTGATGCGAGTATCTTCCACCACATTTTCTGAAGAAGTGAAGAACGATGAACTTTGGAGAAAGTTAGAGGCCATGTGTGAGAAGAATACCTCCTACTCTATACTTTTTACTCTAAAGGTGCTTTGCCAATGTATAGATGGGGCATAGTGCTACATCAAATATTGTGGGTATTGGAGATATTTTGTTGGAGACAAATCTTCGGTATAAGTTACTACTCAAAGCTGTTATGCATGTTCCAGACATGCTTCTAAACCTAATATTCATAGGTAACCTTAATGATGAGGGGATCATTACTGGGTTTGGTGAAAGCACATGCAAACTCACCAAAGGTTCCATAGTAGTTGCTAGAAGAAGGAAGACAAACACACTCTATGTTTTGTAAGCCAAGCTTTACAAAGGAGAGGTAAATGCAGTTTCTAATGTTGTAGACATTGATCTATGACGCAGGAGGCTTGGCCACATCAGCGAGAGAATTGTTTCTTCTAGCTAGGAAACCATGTCTACCCAACCCACAAGGTATTACTTTGAAAACTTGTGTTGGTTGTTGCTACAAAAATGCTTTATGGTATCAGGCTTGATAAGACACCTGCCAAGATACCTCAATTGAATGGTGTAGCAATGAGAATCAACATACCAATAGAAGAAACGATAAGATGGATGCCCTCTTATGCAAAGATGCCTTAGCCTTTTTGGGGAAGGTAATGAGGGTTGCAATTGATTTGATCAACCTTTCTCCCGTAATTGGTTTGGATAATGATATACTAAATAGGGTTTGGATTGGAAAAGATGTGTGTTATGATCATGTGATAGTGTTCAGCTGCAGGGCCTATGTTCATTTTCTTAAAGATGAAATATCCAAGCTTGATGATGAGGCGACACCATGTATTTTCATATATAGGGTATGGCCATGTCGAGTTTGCATACAGGTTGTTAGATCTAGTGAACAAAAAGATTGTCAAGATTAGAGATGTGGTGTTCCTTGAAGACAAGGTGATAGATATTGGTAACTAAGGTGAATCTCCTAGTTCCTCTGCTAAAGTTCTTGTCAATTTGGATCTCATATCCCCTCTTCTGGAGAATGTTAATTAAGAGGAGATGCCCAAGAAGATGGTGATAAGATAATTAATGTTTTGGCCCATTTAACTGATGGAGTAAAGCCACTTAAAGGGGTAGTACTAGCCAATCCAAATGAAGATGTAAAGCCGATTGAAGGGGCAAAACAAACTCATCCAACTGATGGTGTAAAGCTAGTTAAAGGAGCAAAGCAAATTCATTTAGCTGATGATGTAGAACTAACTAAAGAAGTAGAACAACCATCACCAACACCACTAATAGAACCTCATTTGAGAAAATCTACTGGAGAGTATTATCCTTCTAGTAGATGTAGTGATAATGAGCATGTCATGCTTAATAACAGTGAAGAGCCAGAAATCTACCAAGAAACTAAGCTACTTGACAAGAAGTAGAAGTAGTTTAGAGCCATACAAGAAGAAATGAAATCATTGTGTGAGAACCACACCTATGACTTCATAAAGCTTCCAAAGGGAAAGAAGGCACTCTAATAAAATGGATTAAAAGATCTCGCCTTACAAAAAAGCTTGAAGCTTGTAGGCAGAAAGCATGCTTTTTGAGCCCCCAAATGGTGCTAAGGGGGAGGATTGTTAGGTTCAACCCCATTTAGGCTTGGAATAAATTGGGCTTTGGCCCAATATTTTAATCAAAAAGTAAAATAAAAATAATTAAAAAAATAAAATAAAAAACTATATCAACAGTGGAAGCCACTTGAGGGTAAAGTGGGAATTTTGCCAAGGTGATGAAAATCAAATGAGAAAGAGAGGAAAGAGGATCATGTCAAGAAATCAAAGAAAAGCAAGAAAGCAGGAAACCAATAAGAAGATGAAGAAAGAACAACGATTATAACTTGAGTTTAGCAAGACGATTGGATGACAAAACGGTGATGGAGTTCGCCTACGTTTTGTATAGTGAATCCTTAAGAATAGCTCTCCTATTCTACCTAGTTAGATCTTCCTTTAATCTCTTTTTGATGTTATTGCTATCCATCATTGAGTTCGATGATATTACATTCATTAGTTTTAGAATTTTAAATAGTTGCGATTTTAAGTTCCTCGATTCATATATCTAGTTATTTTAGTTCTTCAACTTTGTACATGAAAATGGCATAGCATATAGTAACACTTAGTAGTTATCATGTTACTAATATACTTCATATATATTATGGGAAATGTTGGCATGGCATTGTGACACATGATTAACCACCGATGTCATCCATCTTTGATGTGAGTTCTAAATCAACATTGCATGATAAGGCGGTGAAAGAAAGATATTTTATCCAAAATGGTAATAAGTTCAATCCCAGTGACAAGCACTAAATAAGTTTAGCAACAACCTCATTTACTATTTTATCATTAATTAATGTAGAGATTGAGTGTAACATCTCATTGTGGTGGATGTAGTATCACGTTCTTGTCCACAAAGAGGGCCTAAGACCCAACACTCCATGTGCCTTCATTTTATGATTAGGATGTCTTTTAAATTTTTCTCACCTTTCACTAAACATCATCATCTCCTTTTTTCCGGTTCCTTATATCTTAAAATTAAATAGAGGAAAAACCATTACTAAAAATTATCTTATCATTGGGCCCTGAGCTTGTTCCATGTAATCTTTTCTTGTAACAAAGTTAATTAAAAAGATTCCGCAAGCTCAATACTCTTAATAGAAGCAAACCATAGCACAATCCAAATAAAAACAAACATTTTATTTTGTTTCATCTCATGCAATCTCTCTTGCTATATCGTTATTTTGTAACCAATTCCTTAAAATATTTATTAATTATATAACTTTTAAAAGTCTAAGAGAATGCCAAAACAATGATATTAATTTCTTAATTTTTTAAAATTAAAAAGCCTTTTGTCTCTTCCTTTTCTCCTAAAATAAATGTTGAAATATATTTGTTATTTAATTATATTATGAGAATTTTTATTTTTTCATAAAGGATTTTTAATATAATATTATTATTTTAAAAAGTCTATATTCAAAATAATTGATAGTTAGAAATAATTTTTGTGTTTCATAACATTATTATTAGGAAATATTTTATGTTTAACTTCTATTAACACAAGTTTAGTATAACATCGATTGTGAAAGAATTATTATAATTGTTGTTTAGCATATCGCTATCTTCTTCCTTCTCAGTCTTATCCGGTGGTCTATCTTAACAAGTTTTCATTTTGTAAACCTAATTATTGTCATAGTTTTTAAAATATTTTATTAATTGTACTTACAATAATTAAATATGTAAAATATATATTGATGGCATGTTTTAAACAATATAATGTTTGCGAGATTGAAAAATTTTTCTAATTTTTTTAGCATGAAATTTCACTAAACTACTATGTGATCTTTTTCTTTATCAATTTGGAACTTGTGATTTGAGTTTTTGTACTTTACTACCCTGCAGCTTAAACCATTTGCGGAAAAATACGAAAATGCTTAACCCCATTAATATATACTTGTTGATGTGGTAATAAGTATATGATAATAGATCATTTTATATTGTTTTATACACTTATTTGGCGCATGTATTAGAATATTCATTCAGAAGATGATGTTAAACATAGTGAAAATTATATTTTCAATTGATGGGTAGCACGTAACGAAGAGAAAGAACTAAAAGAAGTAACTTGGAACCAAAATGAAAAAGATAGAGTTCTCTCGACACTAACAGTTGAAGAACATGCCAGACAGAACACCTTACAGTAGGATTTATAGCCACGAGCCTCATCCTAAGAACCTTGTGGGCATATGGGCATGCTTATGCCCATATGGAATAGCATAAGAATTTAACAAAAGGACTTATGGGCAAGACTTACACCCATAAACCTGACCGTAAGGGCCAACCAGATAAGCTTTTAGGGAGCAACTTACACCCGTAAAGGGGGTCGCAAGCGCCATCCAAAGAAGTTTACAGTTTAGCACTTATACACTTACACCCGTAAAGGGGACCCAACACTCCATGTGCCTTCATTTTATGATTAGGATGTCTTTTAAATTTTTCTCACCTTTCACTAAACATCATCATCTCTTTTTTCCGGTTCCTTGTATCTTAAAATTAAATAGAGGAAAAACCATTACTAAAAATTATCTTATCATTGGGCCCTAAGCTTGTTCAAGTAAAACATGATGAACTAAAAGAAGTAACTTACACCCGTAAAGGGGGTCGCAAGCGCCATCTAGAAAAGTTTACAGTTTAGCATTTACGATCATAAACTGGATCATAACTTCAAGACAGCAGACCTTACAAGCAGGGTTTTAAGCCCATTAAGATGCCCATAAGGCACGTAACCCATTATCTTCAGCTCCTTACGGCCTTGTTCTTACACTTGTAAGGAGGCTATAAGTGGTTAGGTATAAAAGATTCTCTTTAGGGTTTTTCAATTATCTTTTAATGGCCAAGCTAAGAAAAAAAGAAGGGAAACTTCTCCATACTTTCTAGGGCAATCTATTAAGGAGTGAAGACTCACCCATCTTCATGCACACCATTGGAGCCGTCGAGGAGCACCCTTGGCTGCATTCATGGAAAATAGGAGGGGAGTCTGTCGACATCTCAAGGGGGAAATGAGGTTTTATGCTTTCAATCATGTCTATTGTCTCTTGTAGATTGTTTGATTGTTTTGCTTTGATGGAGAACGAATTTGTAAGTGTTTGGGTACAGATGAACTTTAGGGTCTATGATTTGATTGACTTTGGTTGTTGATCTTGAATGCTTCAACATTGATTTATAGTTGCAATCTTTTATTGAATTATCTTGAATTCCATTGTGACGAGAGCCCTAGATTTATGTTTGATTGTGTGATGAATCAAGAGGCCCACCTAGCATAAGCAAGACGCGATTGAAGAGGATTATGAGTTCGCCTAGAGATAGGGTATTTTGGAGTTGAGAGTTCTCCTCTCATTATCCTTTCGAGTGAATTGGCAAGAAATTCCATTCATATTGCAATCATAGGGGTAAACACCTTGAGAGGAGAATTGTATATATTTTGAATGCATGTTTATTCTTAATAAGAGTTCATAAAGAGTATTGCGATTGTAGGGTTGTCAATATCAGCATCGTATGAGATCAGTTACTACTCACCCTGCAAAAAGGGGGTATCATGTTTTAGAAACTCTTTCGGTTCAATTATATTACAAGAACTTACACAACCATTGTCCTGAACCTAACAACCCTAGAGGAATTCTATGCCCGAACACTCCCTTTTCACTTTCACACTCCACTATTTTTTATTAGGTTGATTGCTAGATTTAGACCTAGTACTAGTACTCTCTAGTACCTTGTGGATAGATACCCTATTTCTTAGCACACTTATTACTCAATCGGCACTTACACTTGCATTCTGTATAGTAGGTGACTATGGTTATACATATCATGTGGCATAAAAAGGAATATTTTTATTTACAATACTAAAACATATGTTACTTAAAAACTATTCTTGCATCTTACTTAACATTATAAATTTCTTTGAGTTTCAATTTGGGATAATTAGGGATTACAATGGTTAGTAAAGAGCAGGAATGGTTTTTAAATAGTTTATGTTTTAGTAATGTAAGCAGGGACAAAAGGATGAATTTATGTCTATTTTTATGCCACATTAGCAAATATTAATGGGATTAAGTATTTTGAGACTTTATTGCAAATAGCTTAGACCGCAAGATACTAAAGTGTCAAAATTCAAAACAAGCTCCAAATTGATAAATAAACAAATCATATGGTAGTTTAGTGAAAATTTTCATACCAAAAAATTTGGAAAGTTCTTTAATATTGCGAACTTTATATTGTTTAAAACGTGTCATCGATATAAATTTTACAAATTTAATTATTATGAATATAAACTAATAAAGTGGAAAACAGAAATGTAGTTTAGTGAAATTTCCCAATGAAAATATGTTAAAATATTTAAATTTGAACTAATTTTTGTGATGAATTTGAATGTGACTTTATTAGAATTAAAAAAATAGCATAGATAACTTTTTCTAAAAACACGAAGGTCTAACCGAAATTGCATCTAAAATCTCTGAAACAAAGACTAAAATTCACATGTAAAATGTTGCTATCAAAGTAAATACAATTTTGTTTGAAAGAATATTTTTGTTTCTTTTATTGTCTTCTCCTACCATAACCATCAAATTCTCCTCTTGCACTTTTTCTTTTTATGGCTTCTCTGATCTCCTATCTTCTCTTCTCTCTATCTTTTTGTTTTTTTCTCATATATTTGAAGAAATGATTGGTGGAATATGAGGTTTCCAAAGATAGCAAAATATGATGAATTATTCTGTTTAAGTCTCGTACATTAAAAAAAATAGAGTTAGAATGAGAAAATTAAAAATAAAATAAAATAAAATAAATGACGCCAGAGGAAAGAGAGAGAATGGAAGAGATAGGGATCATAGGATTAAGGTACAAAATAAAAAATTTTATAAAGAAAAACTAATAATAAAACAAGAATAATTCTATTTATTAACAGAAATGTTTGCCCTTTAATCATTTTTACCTTTCTTTAAACATTAGCAACTCTTTTAATTTTTCTTTTCTAGCGCTTCTGTAATCTTTGTGAACTTATATTCATTTTCTTTTTATTTAACTGGAAATGAACAAAAAATCCCTCCAAAGTTCAGGTATTTACAAAAAAAACCCCATGACTTTGAGTATTCCCAAAAGATCATTTCTTTTTCTGACAGGTTATTTTTCAGACCTTTCTGACATAAATGTGATTGACGTTGACATAAAGGTAACAGATATTAACTGGGCTGACTCTCAGTTTTTAAGCGAAAATACCAAAATTTAAGCGGAAACCCATAATTTTAAGCGGCAAAGTCAAATTTTAAACACAAATGTGTTATATGTTAAGTGAAAACTTATGTAGTTAAGCGAAAACACCAAATTTTAAGCGGAAACTAATAATTTTAAGCGGAAAAGTCAAATTTTAAATGAAATTGTGCTATATGTTAAGTGAAAATATATGTGGTTAAACGAAAACACGCAATGTTAAATGGAAACTATATATTTTTAAGCGGGAAGTACATGTTGTAAAATAGAATAAACTAACAGAGTAAGCTGCATTAATTGAAAAGTACACTGTCAGGATTGAAAAATAAGCTGTCAAAAAAAGGAGGGACTGTCTGGCAAATTCAAATGTCAAAGGGTCTATCTGGGATGTTTTGAAACTTTCATAAACTAAAAAATAATTTTCCCTTTATTTAATCACTCACCAATAAAAGACTAGTAAAATATGAAAAACTAAAAAAAAAAAACATCATTTTTTTATTTAAATTTCTTCTGCATGAAAAATAAAGGATTTATAAATTGAAAATAAAAAAAATGGGGGAGGTGGAATGATAGAGAAAGGAGAGCAAAACTAATGGCTTTTGGGTCAATTGGTACCGGGTCCTTCGTGTAAAACGTTTATTTTGGGAAGACCCGAAATCGAATCCCATATCCGCGCAAAGTGAGAGTATGGGTGACATTGAGCTTGCTGTTGTACTCCACACAAGTGCATGCTCCTGATTTATCTTTAATGGTGGGTGTTTATCGTCTATTATAAAAAAAATAAAAAAGCAAATGAAACAGCAATCATGTCCAAAATAATGATTTTTTTGGAAAAACTAAGAAAATAAAAATAAATATATATATATATATATATATTTAGATAATTATGGATTCTCTACCACATGAAGCCATATATATATTATTTATCCGCGCATAGTGCACGCAATTACACATGCAAATCCTCTTTTAAAAAAAATAAAAATAAAATAAAAATACAAACACACAAAAGCAAAAAAAAGGATAAAGAGGGCAATTTGGGTTCATATGAATCGAATCAAATCTTCGAACCCAAATCCCATTGAAGTGGCCCAACCAGATGACTAAACCAACGGTTGAGATCATCTCTTGAACGGCTAATAAATCACTCATTTTAGATAAGAAAAGCGGTCTTGGAACTATCATGGTGATCCCACGAAGAACATGCGGTGTGGGCCCACACCGTCAGCAGATTATGACCTTTTTACAGTGGGACCCGCTTGACTGTGATTTCCCGCCTGTTTTCGCGGTTTCACTGTTCAACCCATGTGAGCCGTTAATGACGGCGTGCTCATGGAAAATTATATGCAAGCGCCTACAATTGTGAACTATTACTTACACTAACTATACCTATCATTATTTCATACTTCTTTAATGACGTGTTGGAATGTATATCTATATATATACACAGGTGACATGAGTTGGCTTATCATCTTATTTGGACAAAAAAAAATTTCCACAGATTGTGAGCATGCGTGTGAACATATATAACGTGTTTTAGGTGACATGATTTTTTTTTTTATCTAATAATTTTTAACCCCTTATTTTTTCATGAAAATAAAATAAAATTCTAACTTTTTTTGAAAAAAAAAATGAAAGGTGGGGTACTTGAACAAAATATAATATAAAGTGTGTGTATATATATATTATCCAACTTGGCATACAATCTTATTAAAATGAAATATAAGAAGAAGAATGAAAAGTTCGAAGAGCTCAAAAAAATTAATTATAATTTTATGTATTTATGAGTGTGGATCTAATAATATAAATAGTCTCATATTGATCATTTTGTTTTTATAAAATAGACTAGTCACATCATGAGTGTATAATTGACGAGTTAATACCTCAATCTAATTCTGCTCTCAATCTACATGAGCTAAGATTTGAAATTGATAAATCATGTTAAAAGTGAATATAGTTCATGAGTTAATATTATATCGGTCTATTTATGCTCTTAATTTACATAAGCAGAGGTTTGAATCTGTTTTTTTAATAAGGATATGAATGTATCTTATACAAAAGATTTGGTGTCGATAGACGAAGAAATCCTAGGTAAGCTTTGTTTTTTTCAATCTAAGTGATAGTTGATTCACATAGCAGATACAAGGTTTAATTAGAACTGTTAATATTTTCTATTTTAGGAAAATTTTAATGTAAGGTTTTAATAAAATAAAGATATGTCTCATTCTGACACGCAAGCATGCAGGAATTTTCTGAATCAATAATAAAAAAAGCACAAGAACGCTAACAACCTACATGATGAAACACTTACACATTAGCTTGATGTTTGATCAACAACCATCACCGACACTATTTGGTAAATAATTGAGGAATTAAACCAAAATTTGAAGACAATATATTTATAAATTAAATATGATGTGATCCGTGTCTTTGGTCTTGCTTCAATGTGGTCCTATATAATAATCAATTGTCCCACAACCTCAAGAATTTAATGTAGTTTTTGGCCATTTAAATCTTGAAATCAGACTCATATTAATATATCCATGCATTACTCATGAACCTCTCTCACATATATATAATTAATGCATGGAGAAATACCCACGAGAGCTTTAGGTGGTGTTTGGTTGGATGTAATTCTAAATACAGTGGACTTGCAGTTACAATGTAACTAGAAATACTTGATTTGCAGTTACAATGTAACTAGAAATACTTGATTTTCAAAAAATAGTGCAATCAATTTTTTGGTTTGTTGGATGTAATTCTAAATGCAGTGGACTTCCAGTTATAATGTAACTAAAAATACTTGGTTTCCAAAATACAGTGCAATCAAATCTTGTGTTTGGTTGGATGTAACTAGAATTACTATATTATAAGATTTTAAATTTATTTAAAAGAATTTGTAAATCTGGAATTAGAAAACACATGTGTATTGTGTATGTATATGTGTGTATATATGCATATATGTATATGAGTATATGTATATGTAAACATACTATGTATAGGTATATATATATATATATGTTTTGTGTATATGTACATATACATGTAAACATACCTATGTATGTTTATATATGTATGTATATGTGTATAAGTATATGTATGTGTGTATATGCATATGTGTACTATATATATCCACACACATCCATATATTATATATATATATACATCACTTAAGGATTTTCAACTTCTGAGATTTTGACTTACGCCCAATTTGGACGTAAAACCAAATTCCTCATTGGATTGGATGTAATCTAAGTTATATGGGTTTTTAGAGTCCTGTAAACTAAACACTGAATTTTTAAAAACCAACTCAAATTACATGAATTCCAAATTCCTCCAAACCAACATTACCTTAATTTTTTTTTTTAAATAGAGCTTTGGTGCTGGTTGGGAGGTTTCTTTCCATATCCAACAGTGGGATAAGATCCATGTGAGTACAGCTAAAGTGAAGCAACAGGGTTGATTGATATATGATGCATGCATGCTATTCTTTTTATGGATTTAAGTATAATGGTCTTCATTTTTGTGGTCATTTTGTGGTTGTATGTCGTTTGGCTTCAATAGGAATACCATTATCATCATAAGATTGAGAGCACACTGCATCTTCAATCTTCAAATTAAGCTTTTCTTGCTTCTGTCCCCTTGCTATTACTTATTCTCAAGACAGCATCATGCATGATATCAGTATGTCCTTGCATGCCCTTTCACCTTTTGTTTGGATCAGATGTCTCTTTTCTTTTTATAATTTTTTACGATTACAGACCAAAATGCATTATAAGGTGGAATCAAATTTTAAAAAAATTAAATGTTTGAAATATTAATTCAATAAATAACTAATAATTAACCTTAGATCAAACAAGTCATTAAAATATTTTGATATAATAAAAATAACTTCAGTTTCAACAATTTTTCGCCATATTTCAAAATATGGTTAAAGATATTATTTTTTATGATAAATACAAAATATAAGGTAAATTTTTTAGACTAAAAGACCAAGAGAGGGTCCACACTCTCACTAACTTTGTGGTGAATTTGTTTGTTGTATAATGAATAATAAGAGAATATGGAATCTTTCAGCTTGAAGTAGTTATACACAAGATTGTAAATGGGCAATGACACAAGGAGAGTTTGTCCTAAAATCACTGGCTTCAGTTGGACTATGAATATGTGTGAATTATTTATTTCAGTAATTTATCTAATAACTTCTTGTTTGGGGTTATATGTATTTATTAATCAATACAATAATTAGTGGGGATTGGAGTTATTGAAGCACCATTCATGTATGAGTTCATAATTACAATTTGATCAAGTCCCAATTTGAATTTTTAAACACTTTTCACAAGTAGTTTGTTTGTGGATTTAAACCACATAATTTTATTAATAAGAAAACTTAATAAGTCATTGGTAGTGGACAAAAACCTATCATGCATGTATATATAGAAAGAAGAAAAACTCTAATAGATCCAAAAAATGGGTTAAAGTCTCATTATCATTTCCTTTTCTTCTCTGTTCAACCGGAATACGGTTTTGTTTAATGCTTTAAATTTAACTTTGTCATCGTCATTGGCTTCTTTGAACTATCTAGAAAATCTTTATGTAGAGGAAAGTTGAGATATAAATATGTTTTCTAATAACTATCGTCCTACATGCCAAAAGAAAAAAAAAACATTTATATATATACCAATATTTCAAGCCAATTGAAATTAACTGCATGTCTTTTTTTCAAAACTACTTTTTTTATAACTCAAATAATGTTTCATTAAATGACAAATTGCATGCCAATAAACTAAAGTATGTATCTTGTGACTAATTCCATCGCCATAATTACCAAATAACAAACAAATATGATCTCTTAATTTATCATTATTAAATCAAACACAAGCAAAGGACCACTAAAATTCCATTTTGTCTCATTACATACTATGCTAATGTTAGGTAGCTAGTCGTTTAATAACCCATGCAACAAAACTAGCAAAAATAAATACAGTTGAAGCAATCAATTATTATTAGAAATTATCACCGATTTAACATATTGCTTCCTAAGTTTATATTATATAAATGACAACCCATATATATATACATATTTAGATTCAAGTCATGCATGTATATATATATATATATAAATTTTCTTTCATTATTGACATAAAATATTAAACTAATTCAAATCAGAACCGGATATTACTCTCAGACCGCTATTTAAAATTCTTTTGAAGTGGCCCACCTCACATGCATGCTACTTCCTTTAACCTCTCCCTTTAAATTCCGACCTCTCCCTCCGCTTTCAACACAGCCCTTTGCTCTAATACCAATGGCTTTTCACATTCTTCCTCTTCTCTTGTTCTCACTGCTCTCACTTCAATCCATCCATTCTTCCCCTACACCATCAACTCAAGACCCTGAGCTAGTAGTACAAGAAGTCCAAAGGTAATTACACATGTACATATACATAAATACAAGCATTGCACATATATATGTGTCTTATAATAGCTAATACATGCATTTTATACAGGAGCATCAACAATAGCACAAGAAGGAAACTTGGTTACTTATCATGTGGCACAGGAAACCCAGTAGATGACTGCTGGCGGTGTGACCCAAACTGGGAAAAAAACCGGCAGAGGCTAGCCGACTGTGCAATCGGCTTCGGCAAGAACGCAATGGGTGGCCGAGACGGCAAAATCTATACTGTCACTGATGCCAGTGATGATGATCCTGTAAACCCTAAACCAGGCACTCTTCGATACGCCGTCATTCAAAACGAGCCACTCTGGATCATATTCCAGCGTGACATGGTGATCAAGCTAAAAGAAGAGCTCATTATGAACTCATACAAGACTATTGATGGCCGTGGTGCCAGTGTGCACATCGCCGGCGGGCCCTGCATTACAATTCAGTACGTGACCAATGTGATTGTGCATGGGATTCACGTGCATGACTGCAAGTCTGGGGGGAATGCTTACGTGAGGGACTCGCCGGAGCATTATGGGTGGCGCACAGTGTCGGACGGAGATGGGGTTTCGATCTTCGGAGCTAGCCATGTTTGGGTGGATCATTGCTCATTGTCTAACTGCAATGATGGACTCATTGATGCCATTCATGGCTCTACAAGTATTACAATTTCTAATAACTATATGACTCACCATGATAAGGTCATGTTGCTTGGCCATAGTGATGCATTGCTTTCAGATAAGGCCATGCAGGTTACTATAGCTTTTAATCATTTTGGTGAAGGACTTATTCAGAGAATGCCAAGGTGAGTTTTGTTAATTAATTTTACTTCATTGATATATATATATATAGTTTGTTTGTTAATGGTGGTTGATATGATGCAGGTGTAGACATGGGTATTTTCATGTGGTGAATAATGACTACACGCACTGGGAGATGTATGCAATTGGAGGGAGTGCTGACCCCACAATTAATAGTCAAGGGAATAGATTTCTTGCTCCAGATGATAGATTTTCTAAGGAGGTACGCATGTTCTTTCTTAAAGTGGCATCTTGTGTTTTTAAATAAAAATTTTTTTAATTTTTTTATATTAAGTGAGAATGCTTTAAAAGATTTGGTCAAAGGTGAAAGATGTGGGTTCTCTGAAAAATACTGAAAAGATTCTTTACCAAGAGATGTTACAAGTTTCAGTGAAGATTGTGATCGATGTTTTAGAGTTTTAATTTGTTAAATTAATATAGATAACTTTTTTCTATGAGTCTTGGGGCTACTCCATGATCATGGCTTTAATTCACAAAAGTGATTTAAAGCCATCCCTTTTCCTGTTTCTTTTTTTCTTTTACTGTGATCAGATAGTGAGCAAGCATGACAACTTTCAAAGCTAAGTGAAATAAAGTGACAAGCTAAAAAAGCGACTAAAAGATAAATAAATATATAATTAAATATTATTTTATATAATAATAGTAATAATAATAATAATAATAATAATTACTATTACAGGTGACAAAACGAGAGGATACATCAGAGGATGAATGGAAGAATTGGAACTGGAGATCAGAAGGAGACATGATGCTAAATGGAGCTTTCTTCACACCATCTGGTGTCGGTGCATCGTCTAGTTATGCAAAGGCATCAAGTCTAGGAGCCAGACCTTCTTCTCTTGTGGGCTCTATAACTTTGTCTGCAGGTGTTCTTTCATGCAAGAAGGGTTCAGTTTGCTAGCTGCATTAGTCAAACTTCTACAACACATACATACATACATATATATATATATATATATATATATTTGTGAAAGATTGCCATGTTTTTTCTCGATGCATGTATTTGCCAATTCCAACCTCAAGGCTATTGTTTCCTTATTAACAATTATGTTTTATAGGAAGCAAGTCAGGAAGTGTTGTGACTTTGAAGTTTGACATATATATATTAAGTTGATTTTCATCCAATTGAATACACTCTTTATGATTCTATGCTATGTTCAGCTATGGCGTGGTGGTGAGTGGCATGTGAGGTAGTGTTTAATGGAGCTTGACTTTTGGAAGTGGATGGATTGCAACCTCAAGTTTCCCTCCACTCAATCTAGCTTGTGTTCCCTTGTCTGCCTTGTATTCATGACATGTCTCACTCTAACTCCTTTTCTCCTTAATTAATGGTGCCCTTCCAAAGCAATAGATTGCTTCTCTTCATCAAAGATATATATATATATATATATATATATATACCTAGCTATATTAATGCTGTCCTTCCAAATAAATAAATTTTTTCCTTCATCAAAGATACCTAGCTATATTTAATTTCTATTCATTCTTTTGATCAAAAGAATGGTACGTATCTTGTGATATGAAAAGTGATCAAAACTTCTTTTGGTTGTGAGAAAATTAATTTAATAATCTATTGCCAATGAATAAAGTTGAATATTTAGCTAAAAAGACAGAAGAAAAACTTTAACCCTTTTTTACATATATAAATAAAACTGTTATAGGTGTTCTTAAAAATTCATCAAAAGACTTTTTAAAGAATAGGACTTCAAATGGATGGAATCATATATATAATGTTCATATTTATATACTCATAATTTGAAATTGTTCACATATTGAACTGAAACTCATTATTGATATATATATATATATGTGGCTTGAATGGCAGAAGCTTGAAAGGTAGTTGATAGTTGAGAAACAAAGCAAAAGCAGGATAATTCATTGTGAATGACTTGTTGAACGAAAACATTAGCCACAGATAGAGAACCCCACCACCATGTGCAAATCTGCAATTATGCAATTGAGTGCTGAACAACCTCAAAGTTAAACAGAGGACTATGACTTCATTTGCGTGATGCCAAGTATGTCTACATGCATGCTATTCAGATTAACTTGGAAAGATGCCTTCCGAAATTGAAGGTCCACATGCACTTGGAATAGAAAGGTTTGAAAAGAGGCAATATATAGATTGATTCACTTCATTTTCATTCACTCGTTCAATCATCTATATACATGTATCCAAAGCTGTTTTTAGAAAATTAATTATCTTGTTAAAATCACTATTGACGCCGAAAGTTTAGTTTGTTGTATATTTAGATAATAAAATAAACTTTTATTTAATCTATTGATGTGGCTGAACATATGATATATTCTGTCCTGAGGGATCCGGAAAAAATTCATGTAATTCACAATTAAAATTAATTAATTATCTTTATAATGGGGAGTTAATATTTCATTCTCATCAACCTCTAAACATAAAGGTGGATAACTCAAATTAATCCATCATATTGTCTAGTCATATATATATATATATATATTTTTTTTTAAAAAGCTAAATTTTAAAGACAAAAAATGAGTAAATTTTTCCAGTGAGTACCTAAGTTTGGCCTTATATCAGTTTGAGTACTAACTTTCAATTTGTATCAAAATGAGCACCAAGTTTTAATTTCATTTCTCCGGCGTGGTAATTGAGGGTTTCCGGTGGATTTTTGGTGATGTGGACACCGGAAAGCTTGCGTGGAGCCCTGGGTCTATGTCACCGACTCACCAACTCAGCCACTTAATCAATGTGGCTTTTTTTGGTCCACGTAGGACATACAATAGTTAATGTGTACCTTCTACATTGACAAAAAAAAACACCACATTGGTTAAGTAGCTGAGCTGGCGAGTAGGTGACGTGGACCCAGGGCATCCGCTCAAGCTTTCCGGCATTCACATCACCAAAAATCCACTGGAAATTCCCAATTACCCCACTGGAGAAATGAAATTAAAATTTGGTGATCATTTTGATACAAATTGAAAGTTAGTGCTCAAACTGATATAAGGCCAAACTTAGGTATTCACTAGAAAAATTTACCCGACAAAAAATATATGAGGTCCAGTCCACTTCAATAGTCTCTTTAGGTGTGTATAAAACTTAAATGCATTTTAAAGTTAAATGATCTGAGTGCCCCACTTCCTATTGCCTTTCGTCTCACTTTATTGTGCCTCTCTTTCTTATTTCTTTTAGTTCTTTAAGTGCATTTCTTAGGTTGATGAGTTTTGGATATTTAGTAGAAACATTAAAAAAAATAAATGGTCATAAATCATCACGAATTGATCTAAGGGACCGTTTGGTGGACATGATAAGAACGATAGAATATGATGGACTATCATATCCTGCTGCTTTTCCTTTGTTTGGTATGCAAATGGATATGATATATTATCATATCTTGTTGCTTTCTTTTGTGTGCCAATAGGATATGATAGTCTTATCACATTGACCCACTTTATCCTGTCGTGAACATGATAATGAATCTTATGGGGGAGTTAAGATATAAACAAATAGGATATGATATAAAAATAAATTCACTTTTTTGCCCTATTATTTGGTTTGTCTCCATTATCTAGGGGTTCATTGTATCTCTTCTTTTAATCTTTTAAACACGATGCTTGGGACAAGAAGCTTGTTTACAACTAGATAGAACACTAATTTCACTATTTTAAGTAGGATTTTACGCATTAGAGTGGTTAAAAGGTTTCTCCGTCAATCTTCGTGCTTGAGCAAATTATTTTTCATCTAAATATCTTTTTTTTTAATCATGTCTTATTTTTAGTTTCTCTAGTCTGATAATTTTTTTTTCAAATTGATTTTGATGTGATCTATTTATTTTCCATTAATGAATTTGTTACTCTAACTTAAGTCATATTGATGACTTTGTATATGATTTTCTCCAAAGAAATAAGTATTAACTATAGTTTTTGCAAGTTGGTGATATTGCATTGTGGATATTATTTATAGGTTATTTATTTTTTTAAAAATTTAAAAATATACCGATAAGTAAATCATTAAGGAAAAAAAAAATCTATTTTAAAAATATATATAACTATATTATAAAAGGTAATTTTGTCTATTTACATACCATTCATATCATATCCTGCTATTATCCGGTCCACTTTAAACATAAAATAGAAAAATAAAATGCTATCTAATGGTTTATCCGATGCGCATCAAACATATGATAGGTTCTGAGTTTATCATGCCCATATCCTTTCTTGCTTCTATCCAGTCCTCATATCATATCCGTCCACATCCTATCCTGTCCACCAAACGAGCCTTCTAATTTTATATTTAAATATTTACTAATAAATTTAAATATAAAATAATTAATAAATATGATAAAATTTAATAATTTTGATATAAATAGTTATAAATTTTGGAGAGTCAAACAAACCAAACCAAAGTAGAGGAAGTCATCATTTTCTATTCTTGCATCTAGGCCATTTTTATAGAAATAATAATTAACTACTTTTACCGGTTATATGTTATTTCCTTGCAAGCAAACATATCCAAAAATCCCAAAGATTCCTTCAATCGAGAAAAGATATATAGTTGAAGTGGCGAAATAGGATCGAAATCCAAATTTCACAATGTAAGTGTAAGTGAACTCATATTTTTTACATTCATTTTCATCCAAGTGGGAAATTCAAAAGTATAGTATATGTTGAGTAATTTTTATTTTAAAGTATTATAATTTATTATATTTTTGAAAAAAAAATCCTCAAGTTCATTTCTTTCCATAAAACCCCATACATTTATTTTCTCTCCAAAAATTTCTCTACTTTAAACTCACTATTATAAAATCTAAAGATGGCACAATTATTCCTTTTTAAAAATAATAGTCTAATTCTTTTAATTAGTTTAAGTAATTTTTAAGATTTCTTTTTAAATTAAGAGGGAGATTTTCCTATTTTAGATTAGATTTGAATCTAAGGAGAATTTGCAGAGATAGAATCAAACTTCTATATTTTTTAGAAAAATAAAATTCAAGTTTTTCTTTTTAAATTAAGACAAACTAAGGGTTTATGAAAGAAAACATGCTGCTTCCCTATTTCAATTCATTATACAACAAAATGGCTAAAATATAAATTGGAGAAGTGAAATTTGAGAAAATCAAGTTGTTAAATGGATTTGTACCAGCCTATAATAGCACGGGCATGCATCTCAACTTTGTCATGCCAACATGACCCACCCACTTTAAGTAGTTAGCCTAGCACGAAGCACAACATGAAGGCAACTTATGGTGGAGACAAGATTATATGAAACGGTGATACCACATCAGATTATATTGCCTTATAATTATAAATCACTACATCAGACTAAGTAGGGTTTTTAAATGAGGTGGATGATAAGTTGACATCCACGTCATCATCAACATTATTTTTTTATAAACTTTAAATTCAAATCGTATAAATCTCTAAATTTTTAAAATTTTAAACTCTACCTAAGACTCTATAAAATCATATACCCAAATACTATAAAAACTATACAAAAAATTCTAAACCCTAAACCCCAAACTCTAAATAGTAAACCGCAAACCCCCTCGGTTGCATTTTACTAAGGTTTCGGGAGGGGTTTGGTTTAGCAATTACAAGTTTAGATAATTAAAAAAATTATTTTTTTTTATAAAAAATATAAAATTCTGATGTGGTAATTTATGATTTGAAAAGATAAAATCCTACCATATGTGGTGTCACCATCTCATTGAATTCTAATTCCTTATGGTGAGGTAAATAATTTTAATTTCAAAATTTTATTTAAAGTAAAATCCAAGAAAAAAAATAAAAAATACAAAAAATAAAAATAATAAATAAGATGAAGGGCTTTTTTTTTTTAAAAAAAAATACTCTAAAATAATTATGTACTTATATTATAACTAACAACTTTGTAAATAGTATAAATCTTAATGGGATAAAATATCTCGTAATTTTATGTGTGTGTATATATATCATTACAAGATTTTAGATATATGTGTAATAAATCTTTTTCATCTATTTTACTTAAATTATATAATACAATTAGTTTAAGCATCCAACCATCACTTATGTGTATAAACTCATGCAATTTCAAGATTTAAGAAATACATGAGTGTCTGATAAATCTCTCTTCTATCTCATTTGATTTTCTCATTTATATATACGCTAATATAATTTTAACATTTTGATTAATTTTTAACTTATTTTCATAAAAAGATTATTTAAATAAAAATATTTTAATATAAATCCATTCACTTTTACTGCAAAAGCGTTGTTTTTGGTGTTTCACACTGACTTAACCACCGTTTGCCCCCTAAACGATAAAATTAACTATACTTTTTCTTTATTTATTTTAAAAAGATAATTAGGTTTACTAGCTCCGCGTTTATATATATAAAAAAAAGGAGTTTTAATTTGAATAAAATTTTAATCTTTTGATCTCTACTCGGATAAAAAAAATTAAATTTGAGTTTAAATAAAATTTGATAGATAATGATCCTTGTTTGTACATAAAAAAAAATTAGGGCTTATGGATAAAAAAAAATTAATTAAATTCGAGTTTCAAATAAAAATTTTGATTAAATAATGATAAAAAAAATAAAATGTAAAATAGATGTGCACAGATCAAATAATTCAAAATTTTAAATTTCAAGATATTAACAAAAATAATAAAGAAATAAAAAAAAATCAAGGTTGTTGGCGAAAATTCAAATTTTAAATTGAATATCTGGGAAAAAAAATCAAGGGATGATTAAAAGAAAAAATAAATAAAAGGAAGAAAAAAAAGAGGGGAGGATGACTGAGAATTATGCTCATTAAATCATGATCACTTTTAATGGTGGGTTCATGGATGCTTCACTTTTCTTCTTCTTTTGATATTCATCCCATAATCCATGTTCATCCAACTATATGCATGTTCATCTTCTTTCAAGGTGGGACTCTAGGAGAAGATGTGAGGATATAAAATTACGCACATGCATGCAGGTAGGCATGAAAGGCAGGCATGTTTTCATTCTCTATTTCTTTTGCATCTCAAACCGGTCTTTCTCTATCTGAACGAGCTAGAGATTGCCATGGTGGTGATAGTGCACGGTTCTTCGTCTCCGACTTCCGGCCATGCGACACCCACGAGCCCGCCAGCGAGCCGGAGTCTCCAAGGAAAGATTGATTCCAAACACTTCGAGGATCACGTCTACCATTCAAGCCCCCTAAGTTTGAAGAAGAGCTGAAGAAATCTAAGAAGAAGAAGGAACAAGAGAAGGATGTTTTGTTTGGAGAAGAAGGTCGCCAAATAGAGCAGTCACCATGCAATGAACCTCATGGTAAGCTTATAGGAGGGTCTTGTGAAATTACCAAAATGCTCCTCATCTTTATTAAACCTTTTCTTCACATTATCAAATTTTGCAAATAAACCCCCAAACTCTCACACTTTCATATTTTTCTTGGCTTTTGCAATTAAACCCTCAAGCTTTCATATTTTCACACATTTTCACAATTTTGCACATGTATCCTTAAATATTTCATTTTTATATGAACCAAGAGAGAAAACTTCAATACAATGCATGACATGAATACATGCATGAAGTATATTAATTTTGGTTCATGTTTGCACACTAGCATGGCTAGGAAGAAGAAAGGATGCATGTGGGCATAGGATGGTAGATGAAGCATGCTTGATTTCTTAAGCAAAAGATGCATGCATACTATAGTTCATCAAACAAAGGGCCATGCAAGGTATTGCACTGGACATGCAAAATTATAGAGATGTCATGTATAAGTGGCACCCATCATGAAATAAATGTACATGGGATGATAGATTTTTAAGAAAAGTCAAGATAACCACTTAATGAACCTCTTAAGTATATGGAGGATGTTGACTTTTTGGGCTCTGCCAGGGTGGTAAGAGCGGCATAAGCCATATATCGTCACCATCACACTGTCCTTCTTCTCATCCTTAGCTAGGGTAGTGACGGTGGTGTAAGCCATATATCGTCACCACCATGTTGTCCTCTTCATCTTTAGCTTTTTCTCACTTTTTTGTGATGGCGCTTAGAAGTAGTGAAAACACATGCAGGAGAGCATACTTGCATGCAATATATGAACGACATGCTTGCATGTAATATATAATGGCATGAGAGAAAGAAAGAAACAACACATGTAGAGATAGGAACATGTTTGCATGTATAATATATAAAAGCATGCTTGCATGTATACAACTCATGTTAATATAGATATCATATATAATGGCGGGACCCATGCATATCATAGTATGGTTTTTTTTTCTTCATGCAAGAAGCTCTCTATTTTTTTTCTCATATATATCTTTCATTATACACATATATTTCTTGAATATAATACCTTGTGGTTGAATCTCGACGGAGCAACCTTGCATCTCGTTGTCAGCAGCTCTCCGGTGACCTTCTTCTCCAATCAAAACATTCTTTTCTTGTTCCTTCTTCTTAGATCTTTTTAACTCCTCTTCAAACTTAGGGGGCTTTCCATGGTAGACGCGATCCCCGAAGTGTCTGGGATTAATCTTTCCCTAGAGACTCCGGCTCAGCGGCGGGCTCGTGGGTGTCGCATGGCCGCAAGTCGGTGATGAAGAACTGTGCACTATCACCACCATAGAGAGAGAATGAAAACATGCCTGCCTTTCATGCCTCCCTACATGCATGTGCGTGATTTTATATAATCACATCTTCTCTCCGGTCACATCTTGAAAGAAGATGAAGGTGCATATGGATAAACATGGGTTATGGGTTGGATATCAAAAGAAGAGAGAGTGAAGCATCCATGGACCCACCATTAAAAGAGATCATGGACTAATGAGCCTAGTTCTTAGTCCTCCTCCCCCTTTCTTTTTTTCTTTCTTTTATTTTTTTTTTAATCATCCCTTGATTTTTTTTTGTTTCCCATATCCAGGATTTTAAATTTAAAATTTGAATTTTCGCCAACAACCTTGACTTTTTTTAATTTCTTTATTATTTTTTTAATATTTTGGAATTTAAAATTTTGAATTATTTGATCCTGTGCACATCCTATTTTATATTTTATTTTTTTTTTATCATTATCCAATCAAAATTTTTATTTAAACTCAAATTTAATTTAATTTTTTTTTTAATCCTAACATGGATTCAGCCCTATTTTTTTATGTACAAACAAACAAGGATCATTATCCATCAAATTTTATTTAAATTAAAACTCTCCCTTCTTTTTTTCTATATAAACATAATGACAAAACAGGACAATTAAAGAATTTCTACAAGACAAGACGAAACGACAAAACCATGTATAGGAAGGCAGCCAACCTGCACTCTTCTGAGGCTTAAGGAGTAGGATGAACATCATCGTCCACTACAAGTTTCATTTTCCCGTGTTGATCCTTGAAGAAAAAAATTTGCCCACTGAAAATGAGTAACTTTGCCTGTTTTTGGTGAGTAGTGTCACTGATCCACTGGTAGATGTTGAACATGTCTTTCAAAATAGAGTGATATACCTCTTTGGAATAGAGCATGTGGTTTGGAGGGATATACTCTTCATAGAATTCTCTTATAATTGGTAAGCCTCTGATACACCTGAGATCCCATAGAGAAACTCCAATCTCTCCAAAAGGAGTCACAAACGTGTTGGTTCTCGAACACCATGTTTCAATAATACTTTTCACAACTGATGAGTCGAATTCGTATGTCCCTGTTGATATTGCGACAACACTAAGAATGCATGCCCTTTTGAGTGTTTTAGATGATCTCCACATCACTAAAAAAGCCTATTTTTCGTACATTGGTGGGTAGGAAGTATAGTAATGAAAAGGGGTCCTCTCAGTCCATAGGTCAGTTGCGGGATCAATATTTACCCGATGGCCAAGTGTATCTAAATTGAGATCTGGTAACATGTTGTGCCCTTCCCCTATGAAAATAAGTAGGTGTTAGTTCACCTATATCATGGAAGGCGGTTGGTATATTGGTCCACTCGCTGAAGTCACTTCCCAAATATCGGATTGGTCTTCCTGAGTTTTTGGAATCGATGGGATAATGTCTTAGAATTGATATCCCATTTAGAGCTTTATCTTGATCATCATATGGTTTGAAAAGAGACTCTTTTAGCTTGTCTTTTGTGGTGGGAGCCATTGGAAAAGCTATAAAAAAAATATGATAAAAAAATATAAATAAAAAATAATTAAAAAAATAAAAATGAACAAATTATTGTATTATGAAAAAAAAAAAAGAATTGGCTGCAGGCATGCTGTGCATGAAAGGTGGATATGGTGTTCGGATGCCAAAAAAAAGGAAAAAAAATATGAAGTTGGTGTTCAGATGCCCAAAAAAAATAATAAAATATATATAAAGGAGATGGCTTTCCCCATAGGAAAATAATAATAATAAAATAAAGAAATAAGAAAAATGGGCATGCTTTTTATATAAAAAAGGAAGGAAACACTACAACAAATTTGTCAATTATTGACATATTCAATAATGTCATAAAATAATATATTTTTGTCATCAAAAATATCTTGTGACACATTTTTATCGTCAACAAATTTTGTCGCCTTTGCCTCATCGCTAAAGGGTTAATGTGACAATTTACATGTTCGTCACACAATGATACCTTTTACATGACAAAATTGTTATATGTTACATATTTTATAATCATTAATGACATGCATTTTTATCACAAAACGTTGTGCTAAATTGTTATAAAATGATATGACTTGTCACTAAATATGAGGTAAAGTTTGATCATTTGTGACATTCCTTTAATTTTCAAATAATAAATAAAAAAAACAAAATATTCGTCACCCTTTTCAATAGAATAATGTCATAAAAAATGTTGAATGTCACTATATATTGTTAAAAAAAATATAATATTTAGTGACAAAAGTCTATTTTCGTAATGATGAAAATCAGTCACTAATAAAAAAATATTCGTCATTAAATACATTGATCATTCAATTAAGGTGACAAAAATATAGATGTCACAAGAAAATAAACACTTTGTGACATACATAGTTGTTAAAAAAATACAATAAATGAATTTTTTTCTAATGTCACTATTAATTGAATATTATATCATTTGTATTATTTTAGTCTCACAAACAATCATGTTTTTTCAGATATATTTGTTATTTGTGACATATTTTAGTGAATATTTTTTTTAAAATTATATAAATTATCAAATATTTTATTTATGATAATATATCATAAATAAAATTGAATCAATATTGCTTATTAAAAAAAAGTAACACATTTATCATAATTTACAATCATAAGCTAGCCTTATGGATTAACAAATTTCAATTGCGAAAAATGTTCCACTAACATTAAAAACTTAAAATTCTTAAGTAAATCATATTGAAATAGATAGATAACTATTTTTGATGCAACTCTTGTCTCGATGGCGTTTTCAATGTTTTGTTGATGTAGAGCTTGCCTCGATAAAACTTCAAATAAATGTTTTTAAAATAATAAATATTAATTTATAATAAGAGCAAATGAACAAAAATAAAGTTCAATATATATATATATGCACTTGAAAAATTAATAATAAACACAATAAATACTCATAACACAAATTAATTAATTTATACCAAACTTTAACAACTTAGAGTGCTAATCAAACAAGTATCAAAATTATAACAATCTTCCATTATAAAACAATAAAAATTTTAAAAAAAATACATAAATTAATCAAAAAACAAAAGAATAACTACTGATGGCTAACCTTTGGAAAGAAGTCTTTAACATAATGATTGTAGCCGATGTCAATCTCTTTAAATAGTCGATCAAATATTCCCATCTCCACCGAACCAACACCATCATAAAAAACCATAGAATTAGAAGCAAGTCAAGCAATTAAAAGAATAATATCAACAAAACCGAATAAAAAATTTTATGAACAAGAGAAGAAGAAAGATAGTGTAGCCTAGTGATGCCGAGAAAGAAAAAGAAAGATTAAGAAAGAATAGGGATTGAGAGAGAGATTTATATAGAATTTTTTTAAAACTTTTTATAAAATTTAAATTAAATTTAGATAAATTAAAATTATTCAAAAATTTATATAGGATATATCTTTTTATTGAATTAAAATTAGTTAAAATAGAATAAAAAAAAATCTTGTTTTAAATAAAGTTCGTAATAAGTTTTTTAAAAATTATTAACAGATTTAAACCAATGAAACTTGATTTTTAAATTAGTACTGTAGGTATAAAAAAAATTCTATAATATCTATAGAAAATTACTTCAATAATAAGGCCTTTTACAATTTAGCCCTTTATATATATATATAGTTTCTTAATTTCATTATCTAACTCATAGATGGTAAGATTTGCTCTTATAATTTAATTTATTGATAGTAATATGTATAAGAGTATTAATATAAAATATCTCAAAATAAATTTTTAAAATTAAAAAAATTTCAAAAAGAGATAAACATAGTTATTTGAATTCAAATAAAAAATAAATAATTTAAAATATATCAAATGAAATAAAACTACAACCTCTCCTCACAATTTTTTTTTTTTGAAAATGTAAAACAATATACAAATTGATATATATATATATATATATAGTTCAAAAAATTATATTTTTAAGAAAAAATATTTTCAAAAATCTTTTTTTTTTGTCCCCTTACCCCTTGGTATTTAATTGGTTTATATAGCATAAAAAATTATATTCTTTTGCAAAAAAAATGTATTTTTTTGATTCCTCGAGTTTTTTTTCTTGCAAAAGTTATTTATATAGTTTAAAATTATGTCTTTAGAAAAATATTTAGAGAATTATATTGTTTGCTTTCTACCTTCGACAAATTTTTATGCATAATATCAAAAATTATATTTTATAAAAATATTTATAAAAAAAAAATTTTGTTTGCCCCTTAATGTTTTACGTGACCCCACCTAAAAAAGTTTTAGCTATGCCCTTAATCATATCTTTGTCAGTTTATATTAATAAATTTGTTTTGTTTTTATCCTAAATTAATAGTAAAACATAAAAGCATGTTTATGTCATTTAATATTTTTATCTTCCAATGACATTTAGCATTTGACTACCAAAATTTATTAGTGAGAGATGATTAATGTCATTAAATTTAGTAACAAATAGTGACATTATCCAATATCATTACTTAATGCAATATTTATTTGCGACAACAATATAATCTCATTAGTATTTATATTTTTGTGACAAACCTATGTGTCATAAAAATAAATCAAGATACATAAAAAATTCAAATTGTTATTGATAATATTTGTTAATATTAGTGACAATATATAAAATTTAGTTTAAAAACAAGATATTTTAAAATTTGTCACAAAAGAAATATCTTATTAATGACGTACTATATTTGTCACTTAATATTTAACCTGTCACTGCAAATACAAGTGCATTTGGAGTTAAATCTTTTGTAACAATATCATATGACAATTTTATATATCATCACATAAAATTCTCAAACAAGAGAAATGAGTGACTATATAATGATTTTGTCACGTTATGTATTATTTTTGTGAAGAAAAACCAATATGTCAAAATTAAATTTGTCACTAATTATCAACTTTGTTGTAGTTAAATAAAAAAATAAGGAAAAAAAGGCATGGTATTCATGGATGAAGGAAAAGAAAAAAAAAGAAAAAAGAAAAATAAAGGGCATGATGTTCATGAAAAAAAGAAAAAAAAGAAGAAAAAAATAATAATAAAGTCAAAGGCATGGCATTCAAGATGCACCAAGAAAAAAAAAAGCAAGAAAACAAATAAGAAAAAAAGGATGTGGTGTTCAATGTGAAGGGAAGATAATGGAACATATATATATATATACATACACACATGATGTTCAAGATGGAATAAAAAAATTGGAGGAGTAATTCCCTGCGAAAACAATGAATAAAGTTCATGGGAAGAAGAAACAATAAACAACAGAGTTAGATTCTTACCTTGAGACAATTGAGATGAAGACTAAAGTCTCTAAGGTTTGAGAATATTCGTACCTTCTTCTCTTCACTAGATTGTGTGAGGAAACTACGAGAGGGGCACTTTGTTTATATAGAAAAATAGGGGAGTTTTAATTTGAATAAAATGTCAATCCTTATCTCTACTCAGATAAAAAAAAATTAAATTTGAGTTTAAATAAAATTTGATGGATAATGATCCTTGTTTGTATATAAAAAAATTAGGGCTTATCCATGTTCAGATTAAAAAAAATTAAATTAAATTTGAGTTTCAAATAAAAATTTTGATTAGACAATGATAAAAAAATAATAAAATTCAAATTTTAATTTCCGAGATATTAAAAAAATAATAAAGAAATAAAAAAAAGAAAATCAAGGTTGTTGGTGAAAATTCAAATTTTAAATTGAAAAACTTGGATATGGGAAACAAAAAAGATCAAGGGGATGATTAAAAGAAAAAAAATAAAAGGAAGAAAAAAAAAGAAGGGATGAGGGCTGAGAACTATGCTCATTAATCCTTGATCTCTTTTAATGGTGGGTCCATGGATGCTTCACTCTCTTTTATTTTGATATTGATCCCATAACCCATGTTCATCCATCCATATGCACCTTCATCTTCTTTCAAGGTGGGACCTGGGGAGAAGATGTGAGGATATAAAATCACACACATGCACGTAGGGAGCCATGAAAGGCACACATGTTTTCATTCTCTCTTTTTGCATCTCAAACCGGTCTTTCTCTCTCTCTCTCTCTCTCTCTCTGAACGAGCTAGAGAGAGCCATGATAGTGATAGTGTTTGGTTCTTCATTACCGACTTTCGGCCATGCAACACCCACGAGCCTGCCGGCGAGCCAGAGTGTCTACGGAAAGATTGATCCAAACACTTCGGGGATCACGTCTACCATGGCAAGCCCCCTAAGTTTGAAGAGGAGTTAAAGAGATCTAAGAGTAAGAAGGAACAAGAGAATAATGTTTTGTTTGGAGAAGAAGGTCGCTGAAGAGCTGCTAACAACGACACCCAAAGTTGCTCCGTTGAGATTCAACCACAAGGTATTATATTCAATATATATATATATATATATATGAAACAAAGATCTTCTTGCATGAAGAAAAATCCATACTATGATATGCATGGGTCCCACCATTATATATGATATCTATATTAACATGAGTTGTATACATGCAAGTATGCTTTTATATATTATACATGCAAACATGTTCCTAGCTCTACATGTGTTGTTTCTCTCTTTCTCTCATGCCATTATATATTTCATGCAAGAATGCCTTTCATATATTGCATGCAAGTATGCTCTCCTATATTTGTTTTCACTACTTTTGAGCGCCATCACGAAAAAGTGAGAAAAAGCTAAAGATGAGAATGAGGACAACATGGTGGTGACGATATATGGCTTACGCCACCATCACTACCCTGGCGAAGGATGAGAACAAGGACAACGTGGTGGTGACGATATATGGCTTATGCCGCCGTTACCACCTTGGCAAAGCCCAAGAAGTCAACATCCTCCATATACTTAAGAGGGTCGTTAAGTGGTTATTGCATCAAGGAGGTAGATGCTCTTATGAAATTCCATTAAAAAAAAAAATCCACACATACTCTTACATATATTCTAGTTGCCAATCCCATGCAAAAATGCCTTGACTTTTCTTTAAAAAAAAAAAAAAATCTTTGTCATATCACGTACATCTATTTCATGATGGGTGCCACTTATATATGACATCTTTATAATTTTGCATGTCCAGTACAATACCATGCATGGCCCTTTGGTTGATGAACTATAGTATGCATGCATCTTTTGCTTAAGAAATCAAGCATGCTTCATCTACCATCCTATGCCCACATGCATCCTTTCTTCTTCCTAGCCATGCTGGTGTGCAAACATGAACCAAAATTAATATACTTCATGCATGTATTCATGCCATGCATTGTATTGAAGTTTTCTTTCTTGGTTCATGTAAAAAAAAAAGAAAAAGAAAAAAAGAGAAATAAAAAGTAAAAAGATGAAATATTTGAGAATACAAATGCAAAATTGTGAAAATGTGTGAAAATATGAAAGCTTGAGGGTTTAACTGTAAAAGCCAAGAAAAATATGAAAGTATGAAAGTTTGGGGGTTTATTTGCAAAATTTGATAAATGTTAAAAAAATAAAAAAAAAAGAAAAAGAAAAAGGGCTTTAACAAAGATGAGGGGTATTTTTGTAATTTCACAAGACCCCCTTCCCCCCCTTATAAGCTTACCGTGAGGTCCAATGCATGGTGACTACTCTCTTTAAGGGTGCCTCTCCATTGCCTCTTGACAGGCACAGAAGTTGATGGGCTATTAAAGACTCTTAAAAAACTTTCTTGAAGCTAACTGTGATGCCCAATGCAGGGCGACTACTCTGCTTGAGAAGGCCTCTCCATCGCCTCTTGTCAGTCACACAAGCTAAAAGAATTAAAGCTTAAAACATTGGAGAATCAAGATGTAAATAAATAAATAAAAATTGAAAAATAAAAAAAAATAAAATGAATGATAATTGAACTCAGTAGTCTCAAGATATCAGAAGTCAATATTTAAAGAGTTTCCGAAGTCAAGACCTGGAAAAAAATTAAAGAAAATAAACGCTTTTTTCCATTAGAGAATCCATGACTTGATATCTAAAATCAAATCCAAGATGCAAACTTAAAATGTCCAAGACTCAAGTTTCAAACAAATCAACAAATGAGCCTAACAACCTCAAGACTAAAGCGTTGAAGAGTTCACAATTTGCAAAAGAGTTTCACAAGTCAAATCAAATCTAAGATGAGTTAAACCAAAACTTATGAAAAGTCAAATCAAGTTCGTGATTCATTAATATAGAAATTCCACAACTTATAGTCCAAACCAAATCTAAGATAACGTCAAATGTCCAACACAAATTTAAATGCCCAAGATGCAAATTCAAATGTCCATGATGCAAGTTTCAAACAAATCAACAAATGAGCTCTAGCAACCTCAAGGCTAAAGCGTTGAAAAGTTCACATGTTGCAAAAAGTTTCACAAGCATAAAAGCCGAAGCTTTTCAAAAGTAAAAAAATCATCAAGCTCGTGATTCAAAGAGAATCCACAACTTGAAATCTAAATCAAATGTCCAAGACAACAATGAGCTCAACAACCTCAAGGCAAAAGTGTTGAAGAGTTCACAAGTTGCAAAAAAGCTTTCACAAGTATTAAAGCCGAAACTTATGAAAAGTCAAATTAAGTTTGTGATCCATCAACATAGAGATCCCACAACTTGAAATCCAATCAATATTCAAGATGCAAGCTCAAATGTCCCAGACAAGCTCAAATGTCCAAGATAAGTTCAAATATCCAAGATATAATTTTCAAATAAATCAACAAATGAGCTCAACAACCTCAAGACTAAAGCGTTGAAGAAGTCATAAGTTTCACAAGCATAAAGGCTGAATCTTTTCAAAAGTAAAAAAATCATTCAAGCTCGTGATTCAGAGAGAATCCACAACATGAAATCCAAATCAAATGTCGAAGATACCAATGAGCTCAATAACCTCAATGTTAAAGTGTTGAAAAGTTCACAAGTTACAAAAGAGTTTCACAAACGTGAAAGCCAAAATTTATGAAAAGTCAAATCAAGTTCGTGATCCATCAATATAGAGAATCGACAACTTGAAACCCAAATCAAATCCAAGATACAAGTTCAAACAAATGAACAAATGAGCTCAACAACCTCAAGGCCAAAGCGTTGAAGATCACAAGTTGCCAAAAAATTTCACAAGCATGAAAGCCAAAGTTTATGAAAAGGCAAATCAAATTTGTGATCCATCAACATAAAGATCCTACAGCTTGAAATCCAAATCAAATCCAAGATGCAAATCAAATGTCCAAGATACAAGTTTTGAGTGAATCAATAAATGAGCTCAATAGCTTCAAATGTTAAAGGATTGAAGAGTTCATAAGTTGCAAAAAAACTTCACAAGCATGAAAGCCGAAGCTCATGAAAAGTCAAATCAAGTTTACGATTCATCAATACAGAGAATCAACAACTTGAAATCAAAATGTCCAAGATACAAGTTTCAAGTGAATCAACAAATGAGCACAACAGCTTCAAATGTTAAAGGGTTTAAGAGTTCACAAGTTGTAAAAAGCTTCACAAGCATGAAAGCCGAAGCTCATGAAAAGTCAAATCATGTTTGCGATTCATCAATTCAGAGAATCAATAACTTGAAAGCCAAATCAAATCCAAGTTGCAAATCAAATGTCCAAGATACAAATTTCAAATGAATCAACAAATGAGCTCAATAGCTTCAAATGTTAAGAGGTTGAAGAGTTCACAAGTTGCAAAAACTTCACAAGCATGAAAGCCAAAGTTTATGAAAGGTCTAATCAAGTTCCTATATCAAGTCCAAGATGCAAATTCAAATATCCAAGACACACGTTCACAAGTTTCCAAATCATGTTGAAGATGCATATTTCAACCATTGACGAAGACCAAATGTCAACAGAAGTCAAAGCGCGCTTTTCACTGTTGCATCAAGAAGATCAAATTTCAAACCTCTTGTACTCTCAATGAAGTTTATGAATTCATATTTATTGAAATAAATAAAATTGATTGTCATGTTTTATTTCCTTGTTCACACTTAGTTTTTAATCGGAGGTTTCTGCGACAATGTCCAGGATAATTAACATTAGAGGCTAACCCTTAATGAAAGTCATGAACCCACAATCCCTTAAAGTCTAAAAAAAAAATTCAAAATTTGATTTGTGATCCGTCATTTTCAACCGGTCGACCCCAATTAAATGGCCGGGTGAGAAGAAAGTAGCCCACAAAGCCTGGCACGCCTGGTGGGACTAACTTTTCCTCCTATCTTTGAAAGTAAGTGTGAAAAGGATGTTGATAAATAATGTCAATGCTTCATATCCAATCACTATCTTATTAGAAAGGGGGCACGAAGTAGAGTTGTTTTATGACTCTATCTATAATGAGTCATTGAAAAAAAAAATCAAATCAAATCAAAATCAAATTTTTATGATGTCAGACTTTATCAATGTCATGTTGAGTTTGCCACCATCACCGCCAAGCTCATATACAGACTTGTTAAAAAAAATCCATGATTGTTGAGCTTCGGTTCTAGTCAATAATTAGATCAAAGAGGGCAAGCCACCAAGTCTCATTGAAATTGAAGACTAAGATATGACAGCAAAAAGTTTGTATTAGAGAAAATGAAGTTGCTTCTGAAGTCATGGACCTTTGTCTTTGGTTGATTTGTTCCATAAAGGGGGAAAGTCCATAAAAAGTTGCAGGGGGCGCAAGGTTCCATGCCCGATGCTCTTGCCGAAGTTTCAATAATTTTGTTTAGAAAAACGAAGAAAATAGATGAAGAGATGTGTGACCTAAAGTACATATTGTACAGGTGATCACTGAAATGGTCAAATAACCACTTGAGACAAAATGTCATCTCACTTCGTTCACAAAAACAAAAAAAAGAAAAAAAAAATCAAAATCAAAATCAAAATCAAAAATCAAAAATCAAAAATCAAAAATCAAAAATCAAAAATAAAAATAAAAAAAAAAATGATAATAATACAAAAATAATTTTAAAAAATAAAATCATATCTCACTCCTGCATGCGGGCAAAAATAAAAAAATCATATTTCAATTCAAAATGTATCAACTCCATCACTAAGGATTAGTGGAAGAAGTGCCAAGCTTGATTACATTTTATCTCAAAAATAAGAAAAAGATGTCACTTTTAAGCTTTTCGACAAGTGGAAGAAGTCTCAAGTTGAAATATTATAGTGGATGTCGTAATGATAATATTTGTGTATCCAACCATTCATCTTTTAATTCCCGGGTTACGAGATCATCTAGTGCAGTTCGATTGCTAGACGGGTAGTTTTCTCTACAAGGTGTAACGCCAGTGACATTGAGGTCTTCAAATTCCTATAAAGATTTTGTTGATGTAGCTAAAGAACCAATAGATGAACTTCGTGCTGAGGTGCAGATTTGGGAATGGCATGCTCAAAAACTAACGGTTAATATTGAAATAAAAAGAAATTAAAAAAAAATCCAAAATCAAAATCCAAAAAAATAAAAACAAAAAAAGGGGATTTTGCATGATAGAGCAATGCTCTCGAGGCAAATATCACCCACCATGTATGCATAGTGGGTCTCATCTTTTCATGTATAGAGGATTCTTCTATGAGTTTTCCATGCTCAAAGTTTGGCATGCTCTTTTGTATTTTTCTTTAACCTGGGTGTGCAAGTATGCCTTCTTATTTTGTCAAGCCTTCCTATCTCTCTCAATGGTGAACCGTTGAGTTAGAAGCAAGAAATTTTAGAATAGATGAAGTTAAAGAAAACTCTGGAAATGGTGATACCTACTTCACCTGTAGCTTCTGATGGACAGCAAGCCGGTGCAACAGAAAACATACATGAAGGTAATGCCAATAGTGAACCTTTGACATCTAGTATACAAGACAAGTCATTTGCTTCACCACCACCTGCCATGCAACATTTCCTTAGCATGGAGAATGTTGCTCACAATTGAAAACTTGACATGATCAACACTACAAGTTGGTGATGGGCTACCTATTTCGCGCATGCGTGCCACATCATGGGGAAGTAGTTACAGCCATGTATGCAAACCAAAAATTGGCAAAGGAAAAGCTTAGTAGAGGACAGGGTATGCAAACACCTTTCATGCTTGGTGATTTGTCAGCAAAGCAGTTAGAATAGCTCATATCTACAACCTAATGGTGGTGGCAGTAATGGAGGTTTTGCCATGACTTTCATGAGGTTGAACTCTGACTTTCGGGTTCTCACATTGCTATTTTGGTATAAACAGCTACTTGGTCCTGATTAAACATTTGAGCTACCATGCATCCATAAGTTTGGTTTAGGTAGCTATGGATTTGAGAAGTTTTACAAGAAGACCACAGTCTGATGAAATGCAACCTTGGACCAACAAAGTTGTGCTTTATATAGTTCGTGACATACTCTTTTACATGAAAGCATGTGGACACCAAGAAAGTAGGATCCCATGTTTGTTGGTGAGAAGAATCTTCAATTTTTTTTAAAAAAAAAGAAAAAAGAAACTTATGTATGTTAAAGTGTTGAAAGATGGAAGTTTCTTTGATGGTGTTGCTCCAATCAAGGTCTTCATCAGGTGACCGAATTATTTTTGATTGTCCTGAAATTTCTTTCAGATCATAAAGACATGTTTAGTCTTCAATTTGAATGGTTGAAATTCAATTTGAAGTCTACATGATTTATATAAGAGAGTAGGACTGTGGGTCATGATCCAGAATTCTGTTTCACTATGCTCAATGATAATCAATGTGTTAATCGGACCATGCCACAGATTCAAATCGGTCTGAAATATTTTGTGAAGATGCCAAACCTGACAATGTTTAATGCGAATGGTTACAATTTAGCCTCAAGTCCACTAATTGTCAGCATAAAATCGCAAATCATGTATGAAATTCATTGATGATTGTCATCACACCATATTCAAATTCTAACTCTAGATCAGACGGTCAAAAGACCTTCAATTCTTCTGAAATTTTTTCTATATAATCAAGGTGTGCTAATCTTCAATATGAATAGTGATAATTGAATTCTAAGTTCATATGACTATCATAAAAAATTCGGCAATTTAGAGACAAAATCTGCCTAAATTCCTGCCCAGTTACCTCATCATCAAGTCAAGCATCACCATACCAAATCATATTCACTTTTAGTGAAAAATTTTACAATCATTTGTCAAGTCCTTATATATAAGATGAACCATGGAGATTGGATTTTGAGCTCATTTGATCATCATAAAATTTGAGTTCAAAGACCATGTCTGTCTAGTTCCCAGTCTGCCCTCAAGTTGATGAATGGCTTATTAAATCATTCCAGATTTGGCTGAAAATGTTTACAAATACAAGGCCCTCATTCAAAAAAAAAAAGATGGTGAAGATTATATGCGAAGCTTGAGATTTCCATAAAGAAAATCCAAAATATTTATTGCTAAGAAGAAGACTACATCGACCTAGAATTTCATTCCATTTATTAGATCAAGCTAACAAAGATATAAAATAGCTAATGTCTAAAAACAAAAAAAGAGAAAAAAAAAATAGAAAGGAAGATGAGTTAAACTAAATTTGTGATTTCAATCTATCAAAATTGGTGAGAAGTTCTTCAAGTGACGACGATAAGCATGAATCATCACCCCCTCCGAGTGCTTCAAGTTTTTCTAAGACAATAGCCAAGGATTTGTCTACTTCTTCTATTAAAGCAATGGACTTTAATAAGTTCAAACTTGAGTTGATGAGGTATATGTCTCCTTCTTCTTGAGCTTTCAACTTCTCTCTTTGGGCTTCCAAATCTTGTAGCTTCTTTTGTGTATGTGCAAGCCTCATCTTAGTCTTGTCGATACTTTGAGTTGCTACCATGATGGCTGATTTTTTTTTTCTTCAATGCCCCTTGCACTCGCCATCAATTTACTCTTCTCTTCCATGTGGGGATTCTCTTCTTTGTCCTTTATGTCTTGAACAAGCTTTGTGATGTCAAGCACTTCAAATACCTTGTCCCTTGTGGCTGAAATATTAACCCCAAGCAACATCATAGTTTTATGAAGTTTGATGATTTCTTCTCTTAAGAATTCATGTTCATGAGGTTGTGATGATTTCACCTTATCAATGAAATTATTTACCCAAACAGCTTGTAAGACATGATTTTTGCCACTAGATTGGGGATGAGATGGGTTCATAGATGTAGTTCTTGTGATACAATATTCCCCATGTTTGAAAGAACCTTTTGAAGGAGGATTATCATCGCCAAAAGTAGCCTTTGGAGTTGAATCTTCTGTAATGGATTGAGCAAAAGGGAGAGCTTCTACTAGAGGACTCTCCACCGGAGGGTTGACATCAAGAAGGGGTGTGCAGTTATCATCATGTGCAAAATACGAGTATAGGGAGTCATGCTTAGAAGGAATCGCCTTTGAAGAAGAAGCTTTATGAGAACCTAAAATAGAGAAGTGAACTTTATTTCAAACAAAAATCATCATCAAATAAATAAATGAATAAATAAATAAATAAATAAATAGCAACTTGTAGATTCAAACTCGGATTTATAGATGCTAACTTGTTCTTCCTCACTCCTATTTGAATCAGGAACTAAAAAAGAGGGAATAAATAAATAAAAAAAATAAATAATATAAAAAAAGAAGAAGGATAAAATAGAGAAAGCAATAAAGATGAACTATGAATGGGCGCTCCTTTAGTTTGAGTCCTTTTGGAAGAATGCCTTGACTCCGTCGGGGAAGACACATCTCATTTTCTCTGAGAGGGGTTGTCATGTTCATTGAGACGGTCATATATGGTCATTAAGATTGGGTGTAAATGGGTTGAACACTATTGTGCATATAAGTATAAAGGCCACCCTCCACATTCTCGAGATGGGATGTAGAACTTTGATCTTGACTTTCTTCGAGCAAAGTGGTGCCAATAACCCACCAAGAGGCTAATATCTTGAGGATGCTTCGACACTTGATTGTCTTTTGGAAACCCTTGGTCGTAACCAAATTGCCGAGCAAACCTATGTGGATTGTACTGTTGGGCGAAGATATCCTTGTTAAAGTGTAGAGGAAGTATACTCTGATGAAGGGCCATAAAGTACTTTGATTGAATTGTGTTGAGCATGCCTTTGTCAATGGGCTCTTTAAAGTCTTAATACTAACCATCATGCTTGAATTCATCACAAACAAACGGGTGCAATTTGAGACATCCTTCATTTCTTAACATATTCTGAGCTCTTCTATGACTAAAAGTGCCTGCTCCTACATGCGTTATGATGCCCATACTGGGAAATTCTCGCAATCCATCTATATTTCTAAGGCTGTCACTTGGTACTGACATAAGAGAGTAGGTTCCTGAAAAGTGAGATTCGATACAACCATTAAAGTAATAACATGGGAAAGGAACAGAAGGGTTGGATGACCCTTTACAGTATGAAGCTATGATATCTAGGTTGGTATAGATACACTCCAACACAACTGGGGCTAGAGATAGCCTTGCCCCTTTGGTGTTTATATAAAAAAGGAAGGGAAATAATAATAATAAAATAAATAAGTAAGAAAAAAGGCCATGCTATTTATATAAAAAAGGAAGGAAATAAAAAAATAATGACAAAGGGCACGGTATTCACTGATGAAGTAAAAGAAAAAAATAATAATAAAATAAGAAAAATAAAGAGCACGATGTTCATGACAAAAAGAAGAAGAAAAAAATAATAAGAAAGTCCAAGACATGGCATTCAAGATGCACCAAGAAAAAAAACAATAAAAGCAATAAAACAAATAAGGAAAAAAGGATGTGGCATTCAATGTGAAGGGAAAACAATGGAATATATATATATATATATATGATGCAATCTCCGCAAATGTACGGGTCGCAAGAAAGTAGTAAAGTGGTATCCCGTGAGGGGTAGAGTTGTCGAACCACAGGGACTGGAACTCAAAGTACTCAGTTTTCCAATGATCTCTAATTAAACAAAGATTGTGTTGGTTTTAAATAAGATCAAAACAAAAACTAAAGAGAATGGAAGGAAGGAATGGGTAGACTAGGGTTGAGTATTCGACAATAAAAAAGCAATGCCCCGAGGTGATCCCTACAAGTTATAGTATGCTGAATTGCTTCTAATGCCTACCAGGTACATCCTAAGGTTCAAGTGTGTGCTCACAAGCACATCTATGGTTCTCAAATACACCAAAGTCTGCTAGAGTAATTGTGCATCTCAAACACATCGAGTTTGCAATCACAAGCAATCACAACTATGGTCATCCATACACCAAGTTTTACCAAAGCATCTGTGCAAATCAAACACATCAAGTTATGCAACACAAGATTTAACACTAGAATCCAAAGAACTTTGTAGACATTAAAAACAATTAGTCAAAGCAAACAAAACATTGTATTTCAACACCGGGGGCACCGTGGACGATTAGCCCCTCATGGATGAGTACAACAAGGAAGAGACAAATGAAAATTTAGAGAAAGAAGACATGATTCTCCCCTTTCTACACAAGATGATCTTCCTTGGTGCGAACCCCACTTTTCTTGTGCCTCCAACTCGCCCTTGATCTCCCTAGATGGTGTGATGAAGCCTGATCTTCGATCTCACCCAAGTCCTCCCGATGGAGAAAAGAATCCCCGAACAAAGATAATCTCAAAATCCTAGAAGTCTAGAGTTAGATGGCAATTTTCGGGCTCAACACGGCTGCACACGGTCATGCAATGACTGTGTCCTAGATGAGGATTCTGAGTGACACTGGCCTAGATTATTCAGGGGAATGGAACACGATCGTATCATGCCCGTGTCTTTCCTGCGCATGGTCGTGTAAAAGGCTTCCAAATCGTGCTACCCTTGTTTAGAAGAAACTATCTTCATGATTGAATTCTTTCTCATTTTTCTCCAAGCTGTGGTATTCAGGGGGACAACGCACAGTCATGCGTTTCCCGTGTCAGTCTTGAAACTTAGCAAATTCCTGATTGTTCTGCTTAATTACTCCCCAAATTCACTCCACTTTGCTTCGAGCCCCTGATTTCTACACAAGAAGTAAAAATACCTAGAATAACACCTCAAATGGATTAAATTGTGCTAAAAGACAAATAAATGAGTGCAAAGAGGATGAGTGAATACAATATGAGATACACCCATCAATATACATGATGTTCAAGATGCAATAAAAATAATTAGAAGAGTTATTCCCTACGAAAATAATGAATAAAGTTCATGGGAAGAAGAAACATAAATAACAAAGTTAGTTCTTACCTTGAGACAGATGAGATGAAGACTAAAGTCTCTAAGGTTTGAGAATACTCGTACCTTTCTCTCTTCACTAGATTGCATGAGGAAACTACGAGGGGGCACTTTGTTTATATAGAAAAAATGGGAGTTTTAGTTTGAATAAAATTTCAATCTTTATCTCTACTTGGATAAAAAAAATTAAATTTGAGTTTAAATAAACTTTGATGGATAATAATCCTTGTTTGTACATAAAAAAATTAGGGCTTATCCATATTCGGATTAAAAAAATTAAATTAAATTCGAGTGTCAAATAAAAATTTTTGATTGGATAATGATAAACAAATAATTAAATATAAAATAGGAAGTGCACCAGATCAAATAATTCAAAATTTTAAATTCCAAGATTTTAAAAAAAATAATAAAGAAAAAAAAAATCAAAGTTGTTGGCGAAAATTCAAATTTTAAATTGAAAATCAAGGATATGGGAAACATAACAAATCAAGGGGATGATTAAAAGGGAAAAAAATAAAAAGAAGAAGAGAAGAGAGGGGAGGAAGGCGGAGAACTCGACTCATTAATCCATGATTTTTTTTTATTGTGGGTCCATTGATGCTTTACTCACTTTTCTTTTGATATCCATCCCATAACCCATGTTCATCCATCCATATGCACCTTCATCTTCTTTTATGGTGGGACTGGCCGGATTTAAAAAAAAAAAAAAAGATCATCATCATGCACATGCATGTTGCCATGCATGGATGAGAGGCTCTCTTTTAGATGGTGGGGCCTGTCCTTGGTTTCTCTGCTTTTTTTGCTTGGAGGAATCATGCACGTAGGAGGAGACATGCATGCTTTTGGCTGAGGATTATCTTTCTCTCTTCTTCATCCGAACTTCTCTCTATTTTCTCCAATCTTCATCCATGGCGTTCTTCTTCCAACCGAGTCCTCCTCTACGTTGGTGGTAAGTTCTTCGAAACAACCACCACAACTCTCTCGTCGCCGGTCGTGATTCCATGCTCAGAGCCATAATCGAATCCCTTTAGAATCATCCTCCTTCTTTCGGTGGGAACTCCTTGCTGAAGTACTTCTTCGGTCGGAATCCGGCATGGTTCTCTGTCCTTCTCGTCCTTCTTCATTCCGGAAAGCTCCACTGCAACGGCCACTTTGTTGAGGAGCAGATTTTTAAGACCAATGCTGTTAACTATGCCAACTAGTCCGAGGTCCTCACCTCACTAATGACGAACATCGCATCAACAAGCAAAGGTTCTGTGTTCCTTTCGTTTGCAACTTATCTGCGAGGATGCTACCGTTATACGCACCAAGGGCCACACTGGTAACATCACTGAGGTCATCTGACATGTATGGCAATATCACTCGCTTTGTCAGCCTTCTGGTGGAGGCCTGCAAGGTGACAGATCTACAGCTAAGCAAGATGAAGATGAAAATCCCATTATGAAGATGAGGACGAAGAAGAACACTGTGGAGATACCCGGCAATGAAGATCACCCCTTCACACACACCAACATCAGCCTAGCAAGGTGTGAGTTCAGATATAAACCTAGCATGAATCTCGAGGCAGATTTTGAGAAGTTCATCAAGTGGTAGCTTCTTTGCTTCAATGAGGTAAATGAAATTTCATGCAAAACATATATAAATATATGGGTAATAATCTTGTTTGGGTACTAAACTATACCCATATTTTAAAACGGATACCGCATTTCAATTTGTTTCTTTCCAGATACTACACTTTAATTTCTATTTAGCTAGAGGATACCCGCACGTTTCCGATGGGAATAAGTTGACGTGGACGCCGGATTAATGACGTGGCGAGTGTTTTGATAGGTCATTTGCTGATGTGTACCACCAGTTAATATTTTTTTAATACACATCACCAAACATAAGCTACATCATTTAAAAACCTGGCCATGTCATCATCGTCCCTCTTCTCCTGAGCTGTTGCAGCTTCTACTGTTGTTCTTCTCCTTTGTCTTTTTTTTTCTTTTCCTTGTGTTGCTGCTCTTCTTCTTCTTGTCCTATCCTTCTACATCTTTTCCCTCAAACCAGGTGTTTGCTATTAGATTAGAAATACATTAACAAAAAATTGATGGGAAACTCCTATTTCAACAAAAAATCAACGGAAAAAATCACCAAACTAGATGAAAATCCAAAAGACAGAGAAACAAAAAGGCAAACAAGTTGTTTAGATTGAAGAAAATCAAATTAAATCTATTTTCTAAAAAAAAATTTTCTTAGCTTTCCTTTATGTTTCCCCGCATTCACAACACACTGTGAGGCAGTTTTAGCCAACGAACAACATAGAAGCAAATCCACAAACATTCAAATGATTCCAATAAACACTGGCAACCTGTGTAATTAGTCGAAAAAATAACATTAAAACTTGGTAACAAACAATATAGATTCAAATCCTCACAAACATAACTGTGATTCCAATAAACCTTGGAATCCTGTGCAATTTGTAGAAAATAACATTAAAACCTGGTAACAAACAACATAGATGCAAATCCTCACAAACATAACTCTGATTCCAATAAAAACTGGCAATTTGTATAGTTTATAAGATGTTATGAAACACCACAAAATTTACACAGTTTATAAGATGTTATAGGCAACAAAAACATGCATAAACAACTCTTTCATGTTCTAAAGTGCTATGAAAGCACCACAAAATTTACTCAGTTTATAAGATGTTATGAAACGCCACAACATTTACATAGTTTCCAAAATTTACATAGTTAGTATGTTTCCTACACTTAAAAACCCATTCAAACTGCACCACATGCTCCTTCACACCTTTTACCCAATCAATGTGCATCATCAGAATTAGCAGACCCTCCAAAACCAGGTGGCATCCATATCTTCTTCTTCTTTGTGGCATGCACATCTTTCTCATTGATTGTAGCCCTTATTGCAGGAATTCTTAATGCAGGTGTTGCTTTTTTCAATTGAGTTTGATCTGATTGAACCATATGTTCTTTCTCTTTTGTAGTAGTCTTAGCTGGGCATCTTGTAGTAGCAAGTTTTTTTCCCACGTCTGGTTGACAATTCAGTCCTATTTGTCCTTGTGGGAGCTATGGTTGTCCTTCTAGTGGAATGTTGCTCGTTTGCCTCAATAACTTGGATATGGTATACTTAACTATTATTCGTGTAGGTAGTTTTAATATAATTTCAACATATGCATTATTTATAGTAATGCTCACCTGTGATGTAGGTTCTACTGTGAGTCTAGTCTGTTGTCAGAAGGGTCCAGTATCTGTGGTTCTGTTAAGGAGATCAACCTGTTGATAGAATTAATTTTGGAATAGCTGAATAAAATGCAAATGAAAGGATATAATGAAAAACAATATAATTTCAAACCTGAATGAAATGATCCTCAAGAACATGGGGATCAATGGTAGCCATAGGATCTATGCTCTCACTCTAGAAAGCATAATAGATTTTATTAAAGTCCAAAATGTTAAATGCACCTGATTTTTTTGTAACTCACAAAAAAAAAAGCTCACATCATTCCCTGAAACATCATTCCCTGAAGCAGATGACTGTCCTGCTCTATCTTTATCCCCCTGGAACATAGTCAAATATATTTATGTAATGCAAATGAAAAACCAATTACATCTGAAATTAATTTAAATTAGACATACCTGAACACCATGAAATCTTTTGTTATGGCCAGGCTTTCTACAAATGCTACACCTCAATGTTATACCTTTCTTGCATACCTTGCCTTGTCTGAAGCCCACATCTTGCTCATCTTGCTCTCTCCTTCTAAGCAAAGGTTTTTCTATCTCTCTTTTTGTTTATTGGTTCAGGTGGATGAATGGGCATATGATCACTCTTGGGCCAACAGACTCTACCATGGGTTGGGTACAGGATATGGGAATATATTTTAAAGAAAGTAGACACTATGTAACACTCATCCAAATGATTCTCATGCCTATCTTTGTTATAGTAAATTACTAAAATCCCATTACTATAAGGAATTCCTGTAAGTTGCCATTTCCTACAACTGCAACTCCTTTCTTTAATATCAACAACATACTGTCCATATGTCCACAAAACTTGATACTTTTCCCCTCCAGACCAAGTTGACATGTACCTATTACTCATCTCTTTCAATTTCTCTAATATCCTGAGAATCCTAGGGTAGTGAATTGTTTTGCATTTCTCCATAGCATCTCTCTTTTTCTGTATTCTAACCATTAGCTTAGTTCTGATCATTTCATTCATAGTAATGATGCCTTTTGTTCTAGCTGGTAGGATTAGACTGTTAAAACACTCACACAAGTTGTTTAAAAGCATGTCACATTTAAATTGGGTTTGGAAGTGACATTTAGTCCAATGTTTTGGGTTAATGTTTTTCAGAAATTGGTACGCACCTGCAGACATAACCTTTAAATCATCCATTGCCTTTTCAAAGGTTGGAATGTAGCTGGCCTTTGCACATATCCATAATTGGTCCTTAAGGGTCTTACCTTTATAGTTTTTTTTTAAAAATTTGTATGGATGTGTCTCACACGAAATCGATGTTCTCTACTTGGGAATAAGTATTCAACGGCAGGAATAAGACCCTGTATTAATGCCCAATTTCATTCATCATAGCCAATAAACAGAAGGAAATAGGACAATTAACAAAGAAAACAGAACAACAAAAATGTAATTAGTGACTTATGAAATATTAACTCAACATAACAAATTAGGTTAGAGTAGAACAAATTTACCTTTTGTCTATCTGACATAAAAGCCCATTGGTGAGTATTATTTATGCCCAAATCTTCAGCCAGCAACCCCAAAAACCACTGCCAGTTTTCATTGTTTTCTCTGTCAACCACAGCCCATGCCAAGGGATATATATTGTCATTGGCATCTATGCCTACAGCTGAAAGCAACTAGCCACCATATAGGCCCTTCAGGAAACGTCCATCTCCTAAAATTATACACCAGCATCCCTCCAAAAATCCAGCTTTGAGTGGCCCCAAGCAAACATACATTCCTGCAAAGACACCTTCATTGCACTTGAATTTCACTGTTGAATTGGCATGCGTGCTTAATAGTTCAAGCCTATAATCATGAAGCATCCTTATATGTGTCTTTTTATCACCATCGATCATCCTTTGAAGAAGCAAAAAAATAATAATATAATAAAAATGTTAGGGCAAAGGCAGGGAGAAACAAACTGGACATTAGATATATACTAGATTGCATAAAGCAGTCAACAATAATTCTTGACATGGACATGGATTACATATGGGCAATAACTCCAAGCATTATAAGTTTAGATTGATTAAGTTCAGATTACATAAACTCCAAGCATTATAAATAATAATAATAATAATAATAATAACAACAACCAATGGAATTGATTAAGTTCAGATTGCATAAACTCCAAGCATTACAGATGAGTAATAACTGGACAGTTGCCTTGTCTTTATACATAGGGGAAGCCCACAAATACCATGGGCAACCTCGTTTGCAAAATGTTTTGCATCTTTTTTTGTTGTTAGGCCTAAAATTCATAACGTATCTGTTCTATATACCATAATTTCTGACTGCTTCTCGGAACTGTTGAAAACTTTTAAATTTCATGCCAATTTTGAGAACTGGATCTCTCATGTCAGTCTCTTCATTAAACTCATCATACTTGGGCCTTACAGGATCCAAATTTTCCTCATCTGTGCTTGAGCCAGACTGTAAGTGATCAGAGTCATTAATGTCAGATTATTCATGTTCAACAATAAGGTTAGACTCCTTCCCAAGAAATCGTGCAACTTCCTCAACACCTGCTTGCTGATCTGCTTGTTGTTCTACTTGCTGGTCTTGCTTCTCATGGTCTTCCTCATCAGGATCATCCTCATTATGTTCTTCCTCAAAGTCTTCCTCAGGATCTTCCTCTTCTGGTTCTTCAAATTCATCACTATTGAAACTGTAGTATGAATCATGTAGGTTACTGCCTTGTTCATCACTTTCCTCCTCTATTTCTTTCCCGGTGTCACCAAATGCAGAGCTTTCTAATCCAACATCTTCTCCCAATTGTATAGTTGCTGCACCATTAGCTTCCCTTGCAGTATCTTCTCCTAATTTAGCATAAACATGCATAACCCTTCTTCTACGGTCAACCTTCCTTGCCACTTCAAGCGCATCAAAGTCATTTTTAATTTCAACTAATGCTTTATGTCCATGATTACTTTCTAGGCACCAAAAAGTAGTACCATCCACATGTAACTTTAACCCTTTAGCCATGTTAAGTATTTCTAATTTAGATATCTTATCTTGACAACAAAAATCAATAAACCCTGCTAGCTTGTAGTCATCCCACTTGTAAATGTCACCACTTGTGTAGTACATGTTAATTGTAAAATAGTCTGAATTGTGTTCTGGAATAGAAAATTAAAATATTGTTATACTACTGGCCACCAATTGATAAAACTAAGCTACTATGATAAAATTACACTATATTTCTAGTAACTAAACAATTGTTAACTAAACTTCAATATCTAGGGCCAGATCTACTCATCTTTTGATAGAATGACAGGTAAACCAATACATAATTCAATTTCTAAATGCAAAACAATTAGATTAGAATGGCAGGCGAACTAATACAATGGTTGCAACTACACTACTAGGGTACAATTAAATTAGGATGCTAACATTCAAAGTCTTTTTATTTTTGGACTTTATGAACTGAATATTACACCCTAATTATTTTTTCCTGTGAAGACATTTTCTGAAGATGGTTCCGTCTTTATATCCAATCTTGCCTTCTGCTTTTGCCTCTTGCAGCCACATCTTTGGCACAAGCTCACCTTCCACTTTTTAGAAAATAACAAATGATGAACTTCTAATGTTTAATTGCAATAATTATTGCTCTTTTAGAAACCTAGTCATTGCTGGATGACAAGTATTTTATCTGATTTAAAACTTAAGCTTTTTCTTATCTTGAATAACATTTACATGGCTCATTCACATGTTTACCTATGCTCTTTATTACTTTCCTCAGCAGAAGTGTTCCTTTAAAGCTTTTGTATCGGAATCTCACTGCCATCTTGAAGTTCAGGTTAAGCTTTTATATCAGAATCAGAAAAACACGTCCAGGCTTTTAACTGGACTAGTAATACACAACATTGGTAGCCAATGGCACAAATTTGATACCACAAATTCGCTAATGAGTTGCTTTATTTTTCTCCATATTGTGACTCTTACATGAACCAATTAAACTTTCTTGTCATATTTTGTTTGTTTATACAAAATATTGAAGTAACTTAAGTCCTAAATGGCATTATAAGATTTCATTAAACCCTAATTAGCTTATTGTTTTTTATCCTTAGAAAACCTGAGTTGTAAATGGCACAATACAAAGCAAATTAAAAAAAAAAACATAATAAGGGTGAATCCCTCAGTTTACTAAAAAATACCTAATTTTGGGCCTACACTTAACCTAATTCCTTGTAATTTCAGTTACCGTATTCTACATCTCCGACGTCCACAGGTCGTATGACCCAGTCGACCTCCATGTTCAAACCTAGAATGACTCTTGAATCCTAACTCCCGACTCCCGACTCCCGGCCAACTCCCGTATGGTTATGCCCTAATAAATGCTCATCTCCAGTTAATGCGCAACACCTCTCACTTACTAGAAAAGAAGGAGAAGACGAAGAGAGTGAAGAAGATGAAGAAGTACTCTGGAGACAAGGGACTCGAGAAAAGAGGGGCGAAGAGGGTGATGATGACATGGCCAGGTTTTTAAATGACATGGCTTATGTTTGGTGATGTGTATTAAAAAAATATTAACCGGTGGTACACGTCAGCAAATGACCTATCAAAACACTCACACGTCATTAATCCGGGGTCCACATCAACTTATTCCCATCGGAAATGCGCGGGTATCCTCCCACTGAATAGAAATTAAGGTGTAGTATCCGAAAAGAAACAAATTGAAATGATGTATCCGTTTTGAAATATGGGTATAGTTTAGTACCCAAACAAGAATAGTACCCATAAATATATTATGGTTGTTAATCCCATGCAAAATGCCATAAGAAAGAAAAAAACTTTATCAACATCTCTTAGTGGGACCTATCCCTTTGCATATTTTTGTTTTAAATCATGCACATAGATAAGAGTATATGCATACTATTCATCTTCTCTCTTTGTGAACGCTAACACCAAAAAAAAATGGAGAAAAGGCTAAGGATGAGAAGGACAGTGTGGTGGTAACGATATATGGCTTATGCTACTGTCACCACCCTGGCAGAGCCCAAGAAGTTAAGGTTCTCCAAACCGTCTTAAAAGGTTCTTTGAGTGGCTATTGCTTCAAGGAGGTAGATGCTCTTATGAAATTCCATACAAAAAAAAAACATGCATGAAGGCATGGGTTATCTTGATTCTAGTTGCATACTCTTATATATTCTAATTGCCAATCCCATGAAAAAATGCCTAGATCTTTCTTAAAGAAAAATCTTTTGTCATCCCATATCCATCTTTTTCATGTTGGGTCCCCCTTACATATGACACCTATATTTTGGCATGTCTGATGCAAAATCATGCGCGACTTTTTCTTTGATGAACTATAGTATGCATGCATCTTTCGCTTAAGAAATCAAGTATGCTTCATCTATAATGCTATGTCCACATGCATTCTTCTTCTTCCTGGCCCTGCTAGTGTGCAAACATGAACCAAAATTAATATACTTCATGCATGTATTCATGCCATGCATTGTACTGAACTTCTCTCTTGGTTCATATAAAAAAAAGGAGAAAGAAAAAGAAAAAAAAAGAAAGAAAAAAATTGAGGACACATTTGCAAAATTGTGAAAATGTGTGAAAATATGAAAGCTCGAGGGTTTAACTGCAAAAGCCATGAAAAATACGAAATTATGAAAGTTTGGGGGTTTATTTGCAAATTTTGATAAAATGTGAAAAATGGAAAAGTTAGAGGGTCTAAATGCAAAAAAAGGAAAAGAAAAAAAATGGTTTTTAGCAAAGATGAAGGGTATTTTGGTAATTTCACAAGACCTCCTTAAGCTTATCGTGATGTCTAATGCATGGCGACTGCTCTCCTTAAAAGGACCTCTTCATTGCCTCTTAACAGTCACAGAAGTGGATGGGCGATTGAAGACTCTTAAAGACTCTTGAAGCCTAGCCATGATGTCCAATGCATAGTGATTGTTCTCCTTAAGAGGGCCTTTCCATTGCCTCTTGTCACTCACGTAGGCTGAAAGAGTTGATGAAGACCTTTGAAGAACTCCCTTGAAGCTTGTCGTGATGTCTAATACAAGGAAACCCTTCTTCTGGAGGAGCTTCTTCATCGCCTCTTGACGCTCATAAAGAGGTCATTGAGGACTCTTCTTTCATGCTGTCGATCCAAAATATGGTCTAATGTAAAACATGCATACTCTGGAGTTAAAAAAAAAAAAGAATGATGTTTTATGAAATGAAAGAAAGCTTTTCTCCAGGCAAAGACAAAAAAAAGAAGAAGAAAAAGAAGGAATGTCCCACATGGAAGAACGGGGCATTCATTAGTCAATAAAAAAAGTGAAAAAAAATATATTCAAATATCACAAAGAAACCAAGTTAATGACTCGACAAGTCGAATTAGTCTTGGATTGGTTATTTTAAATGAAATGACAAATGAAACTTTAAAGTTCTAGGATAAAAGGAAATCAGAGGCTTAAAAAGTTTCATAAGTCAAAGTCATAAGGGCTCCATAAGCATGAAATGTCAAAGTCCCCAAAATGCCAAAATTAAAAGAGATCAGGTTCAAGATCATAACTTGAGGTCCAATCCAAGAATAAGCATGCTAAAGCCATCACACAAAAAGTCACACCTCGATGATGTGTGAGTTAAAGCTCAAAGCATGGGAAAATCAAGAAAAAAATCAAATTAATGATGAAAGAAATCAGTAGTCTCAAGATATCAGAAGTTAAGACTAAAAGAGTTTCACAAGTCCAAAAAGAAATGATTCGACAATTGAACTCAGCAATCTCAAGAGATCAGAAGTCAAAGACTTAAAGAGTTTCACAAGTCAAAACATGAAGTGAGCTTCACAAGCATGAAAGCCGAAGCTTTTCAAAAGCAGAATTATGTAAAAATCAAATTTGTGATTCATCAACATAGAGAATCCGCAACTTGAAAAAATCCAATCAGATCTAAGATGCAAGCTCAAATACCCAAGATAAAATCAAATGTTCAAGATGCAAATTCAAATATCCAAGATAAACTCAAATACCCAAGATGCAAGTGAGCTCAACGACCACAAAGATAAAGTGTTGAAGAGTTTACAAGTTGTAAAAAAAGCTTCACAAGCATGAAAACCGAAGCTTATGAAAATTCAAATCAAGTTCCAAATCAAATATAAAAATGAAAAAAATGCAAATTCAAAATGATCCAAGATATGAAGTTCCAAATGAATCAACAAATGAACTCCACAACCTCAACAAAAAAAGTATTGAAGAGTTCACAAGTTGCAAAAAAGCTTTATAAGCATGAAAGCCGAAGCTTTTGGAAAGTCAAATCAAGTTCCAAAATCAAATCAAAGAATGCAAATTCAAATGTCCAAGTTCCAAGTTTCAAATAAATCAATAGAGTAGCTTAATAACCTCAAGGCTAAATTGTTGAAGAGTTCACAAGTTGTAAAAAAGAGCTTCACAAGCATGAAAGCCGAAGCTTATGAAAAGTCAAATCAAGTTCTCAATCAAGCCCAAGATGCAAATTCAAATATCGAAGGCATAACTTCACAAGTATCTAAATCATGTTCAAGATGCATATTTCAACCGTTGACGAAGACCAAAAGTCAACAAAAGTCAAAGTGCCCTTTTTCGGCGAAATAGTCGGAAGGAGATAAAAGGCAACAATTATTGTTGCACCAAGATGATTAAATTTCGAACTTCTTGTACTTCCAATGAAGTCTATGAATTCATGTTTATTAAAATGAATAAAATTTATTTGTGAAAATTAGTTTCCTTGTTCACACTAATTTTCTTAATCGGAGGTTCCTGCGATAATGTCCAGGGTAATTAATATTAGGGCTAATGGAAGTTATGAACCCAGAATCCCTTGAAGTCTAAAAAAAATCAAAATTTGATTTGTGATCCGTCATTTTCAACCGGTAGACCCCAATTAAATGGCTGGGTGTGAAGAAAGAAGCCTATAAAGTCTGGCATGCTTGGTGGGACCTGACTTCTCCTCCCATCTTTGAAGATAAAAAATGTCATTGCTTCATGTCTCATCACTATCTTGGTGGAATGGGGGCACAAAGTGGAGCTGCTTTATGACTCTACCTATACATGTCATATTAATAAAAAAATAAAAATAAAAAAATTCTGTGATTGGTAAGCTTCGCTCCTAGTCAATAATTAGATTAAAGGGGGCAAGCCACCAAATCTCATTGAAATTGAAGATAGATAAGATGTCAACAAAGAAATTTGTATAAAAAAAAGAAAATACTTCTAAAGTCACGAACCTTTGTCTTTGATTGACTTGTTACATAAAAGGGTCAAGCCCATAAGAAGCTGCAGGGGGCACAAGATGTCATGACCACAGCTCTCGTCAAAGTTCTAAAGGACAAGGAAAATAAATAAAGATTTGTGTGACCTTAAAGTACATACTGTATTGATAATCACTAAAAGGTTGATGAGTGCATTTCATATCATAATTATTTACCCTCAATTCATTATTTTTCTCGTCCTTTAGCATAATTTTGTGTATATTCAGAGCTATTCTGGGTATAGTTGTCACATGTGCAAGATTTTGGGGTTCAAAGCAATTTGGAGTGAATTCGGTGATGAAACAAGTGAAGAACGAAGATATTTGCCAAGTGCTCAAGCTAAACACGGGCAGAGCACGATCGTGCTTTGTACCACTAAGTATCTCTGTCTCGAGGAATGCCCAGCGAAAACTCAAGCAGGAGGGTGCTCTTAGGCTGAACACGTCGGGGAACGAGCGTGTTCCTCCCAAAAAATATTTTAGGTCTGAGGTATTTTCTGCTTAATAGGGAAAGCACGATTTGCTTGCTCCTAGCATGATCACACTCAAGTGAAACACGGTCCACGCACAATCGTGCTCCCTCCCACTAGAAAATCCAAGTGAGCGCTCAGCCAATTCATTCAAAAGCCCAACTAAGGAAACACGATCAAAGCACGACTGTGCTTAGCCCGTGTCGAGCCTGAAACTGTCCTTTTTAACTCCAAATTCTAGGGTTTCACTCTCATCTTTGTTTGAGGATTCTTCTCTCCACCTGGAGGACTTTGAGGAGAATGATGATTAGGCTTCACCACACATTCTAAGGGGATCAAGGATGAGTCCAAGGCATAAGGGAAGTGTCGTTAGCATATCAGAGCTCGACTAGGAAGATTATTTTGTAATGAAGGGAGTCATGTCTACTTCATTTGGTTCTTTCTCTTTATCTTCCTTGTTGTACCTGTCCATGAGGGGCTAACCTTCCACGGTGCCTCGGGATGTGAACTATGATGCTTTGTATGCTATGACTACTTGCTTTTAATGTTTACAGAGTTCTTTTGATTCTTGTGTTAAATCTTGTGTTGCATAACTTGATGAGTTTGATGCACATAGTTGCTTTGGTAAAACTTGGTGTATGGATTACTATAGTTGTAATTACCTTATGTGATTGCAAAACTCGATGTGTTTGAAATACACAATTATCTTGGCAAAACTTGGTGTATGTGAGAACCATAGATGCAACATTGCTTTTGAGCACACACTTGAATCTAAGAATGTACCTGGTAGGCCTTAGAAGCAAGTCACCATGCTATAGCTCATAGGGATCATCCTGGGGCATTGCTCTCTTGTTGTTAAAATCTCAATCCTAATGATCTGATATCTCCATCTGTTCCTTCATTGTTTGCTTGTTTCTATTCTTTAAAATAACCCAATTCTTGCTTAACTAGACATCTGAAAAAAGTTAGTACTTTAAGTCAAGTCTCTGAGGTTCGACAACCCTGCCCCTCACAAGATACCACTTTACTACTTGTGTGCGACCCGTATACTTGCGGAGAGTGTATCAAAGGTCAAACACCCACTAAAGCCAAAATTTTATTTTATTGGACTAAATAATAAAAAATAAAAATGGAAATAAAAAATAATCTCTCACTTTTAAGTTTTCAACTCTATCCCTGAGGACAAATGGAAGAAGTCTCAAGTCTAAATATCATGGATGGTGTAAGTTTGCGATGAAAAGGCCTGCATAAAAATATTCAAATAAAACCATATGAAATATCTTTAAAATTGGTTAACTCATCATTGAGGACTAGTGAAAGAAATCTCAAGTCTAAATATTATGGTGGATGTCACAATGATAATATTTCTAGATCCAACCATTCATCCTTTAATTCCTAGATTTCGGGATCATCCAATGCAATCCAATTGCCAGAAGGGTAGTTTTCTCTACAAGGTGTAGCACCAGTGACATTGAGGTCTTCAAATTCCTGTAAAGATCTTGTTATTGTAGCAATGTTTTAATAACCGGACCGGTTATCGAACCGGTTAAGCAACCGGTTCCGGTCCAACCGGTTGAACCGGTTGAACCGGCCGGTTCAACCGGAATTAATTTTTTCAAATAAATAAATACTTAAAAATTAAAAAAATAAAAAATAAGTAAAAAAATAACTTCAAAAATAAAGAAAAAATAATTAAAAAAAATACAAAATTAGATATGACAAAGTTAAATTACCTTTATAAGGTCACAAAGTCTAAACTTTAATGTTTAATATACAAACATACAAAGATATAACTATACAACAAATATTAAAAAATAAATAATTAAATAAAATATAAGTATACAAGTATACAACAACAATAATGATTAAAAAATAAAAACCAAACCATTGAAATGTTTAGTTTAATACTTTAATACTTTAACTTTAATGATTTAATTATTGATTAGCATAAAATTATAAGTTAATTATAATAAATTAATGATAATAAATCATAATATATTAATATCTTACGGCATTTTGTTTTTTATTTTTATTTTTTACTTTTTTGCCTTTTGAAATTTGGACCAATTTAATAAGTTTATTAACTTTATTTAAGTTTTTAATTATAAAATAAATAAACCAATTAAATAGTTTAAATTAATAAATTAGCCGGTCCGGTTCAACCGGTTCACCGGTTCACCGGTTGAACCGGTTGAACCGGCCGGCCCGGTTCATTACTATTTTATGTGTGTAATCGGACCGGTTTACCGGCCGGTTCCCGTTCAACCGGTTCAACCGGCCGGTCCGGTCCGGTTTTTAAATCACTTATTGTAGCAAAAGAAACAATAGATGAACTTCGTGATGAGGTGCAGATGTGGGAATGAAATGCTCAAAAACTAACGGTTGATATTGAAATAAAAAGAAATAAAAAAAAAAAAATGGATTTTGCATGATGGAGCAATGCTCTAGAGGCAAATATCACCCACTATGCATGCATAGTGGGTCTCATCTTTTCATGTATAGAGGATTCTCCTATAAGTTTTCCATGCTCAAAGTTTGGCATGCTCTTTTATAATTTTCTTTAACTTGGGTGTGCAAGTATGCCTTCCTATCTCTCTCATTGGTGAACCATTGAGTTAGAAACAAAAAATTTTAGATAATATAAAGTTAAAGAAAACACTAGAAATGGTGATACCTACTTCACCTGTAGCTTTTGATGGACAACAAGCCTGTGCAACAGAAAACATACATAAAGGTAATGCCAATAGTGACTTTTGACATCTAGTATACAAGACAAGTCATTTGCTTCACCACCACCTGCCATACAATGCTTCCCTAGCATGGAGAATGTTGCTCAGAATTGGAAACTTAACATGATCAACACTGCAGGTTGGTGATGGGCCACCCATTTCGCGCACGCATGCCACATCATGGGGAAGTAGTTACAACGATGTAGTCAAAACAAAAAATGGCAAAGGAAAAGCTTAGTAGAGGACATGGGTATGCAATCACCTTTCGTGCTTGGTGATTTGTCAGCAATTAAATAGCTCATATATACAACCTAATGGAGGTGGCAGCAATGGAGGCTCTGCCATGACTTTCAGAGGTTGAACTCTGACTTTGGGGTTCTCACATTACTGTTTTGATATACACAGCTACTTGGTCCTGATCAAACATTTGAGCTACCATGCATCCATAAATTCAGTTTAGGTAGCTATGGATTCTAGAAGTTTTACAAGAAGACTGCAGTCTGACGAAATGCAACCTTGGACCAACAAACTTGTGCTTTATATAGTTCATGACATATTCTTTTACATGAAAGCATGTGGACCCCAAGATAGGAATATCCCATATTGTTGGTGAGAAGAATCTTCAATTAAAAAAAAAAAAACTTATGTATGTTAAAGTATTTAAAGCTCGAAGTTTCTTTGATGGTATTACTCCAATCAAGGTCTTTATCAGGCAACCAAATTATCTTTAATTGTCTTAAAATTTCTTTCAGATCATAAAGACATGTTTAGTCTTCAATCTGAATGGTTGAAATTCGATTTGAAGTCTACATGATTTATAGAAGAGAGTAGGTCCGTGGGTCATGATCCAGAATTCCGTTTCTCTATGGTCGATGTTAATCAATGTGTTAATCGGACAATGCCTTACATTCGGATCGGTTTGAAATTTTTTGTGAAGACTCTAGACCTGATAATGCTTAAGATAAATGGTTATGATCGAGCTTCAAGTCCACCAATTATCAAAATAAAATCGCAAATCATACATGAAATTCATTGATGATTGTCATCACACCACATCTAGTTTCTAGCTAAAGATCAGATGGTTAGCATATCTTTGATCTTTCTAAATTTTTTTTTACATGATCAAGGTGTTCTAATATTAAATATGAACAATGAAGATTGAGTTCTAAGTATATATGGCTATCATAAAAAATTTGGCAATGCAGAGGCAGAATCTGCCTAAATTCTTGCCCAGCTACCTCGGCATCAAGTCAAGCATCACCATATCAAATCATATTCACTTTTAGTGAAAATTTTTACAGTTGTTTATAAGGAACTTATCTCTAGGATGAATGGTGAAGATAGGATTTTGAGCTCATTTGATCATCATTAAATTTTGAGTTCAAAGACTATGTCTGTCTAGTTTCCTATCCGCCCATGGTGCTATCAAGTTGATGAGCGGCTTTATTAAATCATTCCATATTTGGCTAAAAACATTTACAAATACAAGGCCTTCATTAAAAAAAAGATGGTGAAGATGCAAATCCGAAAACCATGTTTCAGTAATACTTTTCACAATTGATGAGTAGAATCTGTATGTCCTTGTTGATATTTCGACAACACCAAGAATGCAGGCCCTTTTGAGTGTTTCAGATGATCTCCTCATCACTAAAGAAGCCCATGTTTCATACACTGGTGGGTAGGGCGTATAGTAATGAAAAAGGGTCCTCCTAGTCCATAGGTTAGCTGCGGGATCAATGTTTACCCGTTGGCCAAGTGTATCCAAATTGAGATCCAGCGGAGTGGATTCGTATGTATTCAATAGTATAACATGTTGCACTATTCCCTTGTGAAAATAAGTAGGTGTTAGTTCACCTATATCACGGAAGATGGTTGGTGTATTGGTCCACTCGTTGAAGTCAGCTTCCCAAATATCGGATTTGTCTTCTTGAGTTTTTGGAATCGATGGGATATCTCGGAATTCATATTCCATATGGAGCATTATCTTGATCATCATGTGGTTTGAAAAGAGGCTCTATTAGCTTGTCTTTTGTGGTGGGAGCCATTGGAAAAGCTATAAAAAATATATAATAAAAAAATATAAATAAAAATAATAAAATAAAAAAATAAAAAAATGAACAAATTATCGTATTATGAATAAAAGAATTGGCTGCAAAATTGAAGATGGCATGCTGTGGATGAAAGATGGATATGGTGTTCAAATGCCAAAAAAAAATATATGAAGATGGTGTTCGGATGCCCAAAAAAATTAATAAAAAATATTTAAAGGAGAAGGATTTCAGGCACCCAAAGGAAAATAATAATAATAATAAAATAAAGAAGTAAGAAACATGGGCATGCTTTTTATATAAAAAAGGAATTAAATAAAAAAATAAGAAAAAAAAGGCATGGTATTCATGGATGAAGGAAAAGAAAAATAATAATAATAATAATAATAATAATAATAATAATAATAAGAAAAAAATAAAGGGCATGACGTTCACGTAAAAAAAGAAAAAAAAAGAACAAGAAAAAATAATAAGAAAGTCAAAGGCATGGCTTTCAAGATGCACAAAAAAAAAAGTAAAAGTAATAAAACAGATACGGAAAAAAGAATGTGGTGTTCAATGTGAAGGGAAAATAATGTAATATATATATATATATATATACATGATGTTCAAGATGCAATAAAAAAATTGGAGTTATTCCCTATGAAAACAATGAATAAAGTTCATGGGAAGAAGAAACAATAAACAACAGAGTTAGATTCTTACCTTGAGGACAGTTGAGATGAAGACTAAAGTCTCTAAGGTTAGAGAATACTCGTACCTTCCTCTCTTCACTAGATTGCGTGAGGAAACTACAAAGGGAAACTTTGTTTATATAGAAAAAAAGGGGGAATTTTAATTTGAATAAAATTTTAATCTTTATATCTACTCGGATGAAAAAATAAAATTTGAGTTTAAATAAAATTTGATGGATAATGATCCTTGTTTGTACATAAAAAAAAATTAGGGCTTATCCATGTTCGGATTAAAAATAAATAAATTAAATTTGAGTTTCAAATAAAAATTTTGATTGGATAATGATAAAAAAATAACAAAATATAAAATAGGATGTGCACCAGATCAAATAATTCAAAATTTTAAATTCCGAGATATTAAAAAAATAATAAAGAAATTAAAAAAAATTGAGGTTGTTGGTGAAAATTCAAATTTTAAATTGAAAATCACGGATATCGGAAACCAAAAAAAAATCAAGGCGATGATTAAAAGAAAATAAATAAAACGAAGAAAAAAAAAGAGGGGAGGAAGGCTGTAAACTATGCTCATTAATCCATGATCTCTTTTAATGGTGGGTCCATGGATGCTTCACTCTCTCTTTTTTTGATATTCATCCTATAACCCATGTTCATCCATCCATATGCACTTCCATCTTCTTTCAAGGTGGGACCCGGGGAGAAGATGTGAGTATATAAAATCACACACATGCGCGTAGAGAGGCAAGAAAGACATGCATGTTTTTATTCTCTCTTTTTGCATCTCAAACTGGTCTTTCTCTCTCTCTCTTTGAACGAGCTAGAAAGAGACGTGGTGCTGATAGTGCACGGTTCTTCGTCACCGACTTCCGGCCATGTGACACCCATGAGCCCGCTGATGAGCCGGAGTCTCTAGGGAAAGATTGATCCCAAACACTTCGAGGATCACGTCTACCATGGCAAGTCCCCAAAGTTTGAAGAAGAGCTGAAGAAATCTAAGAAGAAGAAGGAACAAGAGAAGGACGTTTTGTTTGGAGAAGAAGGTCGCTGGAGAGCTGTTGACAACGAGACACAAGGTTGCTCCGTCGAGATTCAACCACAAGGTATTATATTCAAGAAATATATAATGAAAGATTATATTAAAAAAAGAAAGCTTCTTGCATGAAAAATCCATACTATGATATGCATGGGTCCTGCCATTATATATGATATCTATATTAACATGAGTTGTATACATGCAAGCATGCTTTTATATATTATACATGCAAACATGTTCCTAGCTCTACATGTGTTGTTTCTCTCTTTCGCTCATGCCATTATATATTACATGCAAGCATGTTTTTCATGTATTGCTTGCAAGTATGCTCTCCTACATGTGTTTTCACTACTTCTGAGCGCCATCACAAAAAAGTGAGAAAAAGCTAAAGATGAGAAGAAGAACAACATGGTGGTGACGATATATGTCTTACGCCACCGTTACTACCCTGGCTAAGGATGAGAAGAAGAATAGCGTGGTGGTAACGATATATGGCTTATGCCGTCATTACCACCCTGCAGAGCCCAAGAAGTTAACATCCTCCATATACTTAAGAGGTTCGTTAAGTGGTTATTGCATCAAGGAGGTAGATGCTCTTATGAAATTCCATGCATAAAAAAAATCCACGCATACTCTTACATATATTCTGGTTGCCAATCCAATTCAAAATTGCCTCGACTTTTCTTTAAAAAAAATCTTTGTCATCCCATGTACATCTCATTCATGATGGGTGCCACTTATATATGGCATCTCTATAATTTTGCATGTCCAGTGCAATACCATGCATGGCCCTTTGTTTGATGAACTATAATATGCATGCATCTTTTGCTTAAGAAATCAAGCTTGCTTCATCTATCATGCTATGCGCACATGCATCCTTTTCTTCTTCCTAACCATGCTAGTGTGCAAACATTAACCAAAATTAATATAATTCATGCATGTATTCATGCCATGCATTGTATTGAAGTTTTTTCTCTTGGTTCATAAAAAAAGAAAGAAAAAAAAAGAAAAAAGATAAAATATTTGAGGATACATATGTGAAAAGTTCCCTTTGCTTATATCCCGCAAGTGCACGAGCTTGTCGAAGTAATAATCCCGGGTGAGCGGGGTCGAATCCACAGGGAGTAGGGAATGAAAATACTTAATTTGATTCTTAGCTATGTGGAATATCAATAGTGATAAGTGTGAAATTGATTCAATTCTCAACAATAAAAACAACAAGTGAAAGAGCAAAAGTAAGAAGAGGGTAAAGCAATCGATAAAGAATGGGGTACTCGGATAATGCTTCACCTAGGATGATCGCTTCAAGTGCAAGAACTCTCTATTATGCTTCCTAATCAATGCAATGGTGAGTCGTGGAAATCCTTACATACATAGTCCCAAATCTAAGGTCAACTATGCCTAACTCTATACATGTCCCGGAGGAGAAATCGAACAATCTCAACACCTCGCACTCGCATAGAGTTGCAATGAGCTCTAGGGATTCCAAGTGATAAATCTCTTCCTAAATATAGACCTACCCCTTTGGTCCAGATGGAAGGTCCCTAGCCACAATTAAGCCCTAGATACTAAGATCCTCTCAACGCTTCACTCCATTGCACGCGCAACTAGGCCCCAGTGGAGGTTCATCCCTTAGACCATTCACTCCATTATGGCCGCAAAGAACTCGAGGAACGGAGGTAGAATCTATCACGTCGGAGGGGAAAGGGGACGCTCCCTGCACCTCCTCGACTCACCATCTCAACCCTCTCCAACCTAGCTTTGTCTAACGCTAGTGGTGTGTCACTCACTCACAAGGTTACCAATAAGAACCTAGTGTCACTCTAGGGGAAATGTTCATACAATCAAGCATTCAAGGTTGGAATTCACAATAAACATCAATTTATTGAAAGCATAATAAAGAAGTTCAATGAAACGAATACATCCTAGGGTTCGCAATCATCCAAGTACCCACTAGGGGTTTAGCTCTCTATGGAGCTTAATTCAATCAAAGAAATCGAATGTAAAAGCAATGAATCCATAAAGAAACCCCCTCGATGGTCGTGTTGATGGTCTTGTGGAAAGTCCTCTACTCGTCGTCCAAAGATTCCTTCGTCCGGTATAGGATACGCCTCGATCGAAGCTCCCCTACCAACCTTCTTCCTAATGGAATCACGATGTCGGAGCCGTAGAACTTCTCCAAAACTTTGGCCAATACCCCTCGAAACCCAAGCCGAAGTTCTCTCACAAGTTGGGGAAAAAGATGGAGAAAAAGAATACCAAAAATCGGGGCTGAAAATCGGCTTTAAATAGGGGCTGAAATCAGGGCGACTCCACGGGCGTACTGGAACACGCGCCCTGCGTCGGAATTTCCACACGGCCGTGGATAATTTCCACACGCCCGTGTGGATTCTCTGCTTCTGCGATTTTTCGGCCGATCGTAGATAAGAATCGCTACGATGATTTGCTACAATAACCTACTACAGTACTATACCAAAAAAATACTCCCGAATCCACTTTTCATCGAGGTAACATAAACGGGCACACGTTTATGCCGTGGATCGCTTTGCTTCTTCAATGACGGATAAGATGATGGAGATCTTGTTCTATGTGCATAAGTCGGAATGCTTGAGTGTGACTGCCCTTGTGCCCCTCCAAATGGTTGTGTAAACTCAAATACGGGGAGGTTGGCACACACTCTAGCATCTCGCACCCGACTTATATCTTCGCGTTTGAACTTTAGAAAGATTTCGTCCAAAATCGGTGCATTGTGATCCACATTGGCTTCTTTCCTTCATAATTGGTTTCACAACCCTACATGCACGAAAGTAACATAAAAACACACATATTAGTGTAAAACCCGAGGAAAGTAATGCTCAACATAAGGAAATAATGCTTCGCATTCATATCGCACAAGCACTTATCAATATGCAAAATTGTGAAAATGTGTGAAATTATGAAAGCTCGAGGATTTTTACTGCAAAAGCTAAGAAAAATATGAAAGTGTGAAAGTTTGGGGGTTTATTTGCAAAATTTGATAAATGTGAAAAAAAAAAAGAAAAAGAAAAAGGGGTTTAACAAAGATGAGGAGTATTTTGGAAATTTCACAAGACCCCTTATAAGCTTACCGTGAGGTCCAATACATGGTGACTGCTCTCTTCGAGGGTGCCTCTTCATTGCCTCTTGGCAGTCACCGAAGTGGATGGGCTATTAAATACTCTTAAAAAAACTTTCTTCAAGCTAGCTGTGATGTCCAATGCATGCCAACTGCTATCCTTGAGAAGGCATCTCTATTACCTCTTGACAGTCACACAAGCTAAAGAGTTAAAGCTCAAAGTATTTGAGAATCAAGATGTAAAAAAATAAATTAATTAATTAAAAAATAAAAAAATCAAATGAATGATAATTAAACTCAGCAATCTCAAGACCTGGAAGAAAATTAAAGAAAATCAATGCCTTTTTCCATTAGAGAATCCATGACTTGAAATCTAAAATCAAATCCAAGATGTAAACTTAAAATGTTCAAGACTCAAGTTTCAAACAAATCAACAAATGAGCTAAACAACCTCAAGACTAAAGCATTGAAGAATTCACAAGTTGCAAAAGAGTTTCACAAACGTGAAAGCCAAAACTTATGAAAAGTCAAATCAAGTTCGTAATCCATCAATATATAGATTCCACAACTTGTACTCCAAACCAAATCTAAGATAACATCAAATGTCCAACACAAATTCAAATGCCCAAGATGCAAATTCAAATTTCCATGATGCAAGTTTCAAACAAATCAATGAATGAGCTCAGCAACATCAAGGCTAGCTCCTGATTCAGAGAGAATCCACAACTTGAAATCCAAATCAAATTTCCAAGATACTAATAAGCTCAACAACCTTAAGGCTAAAGTGTTGAAGAGATCACAAGTTGCAAAAAAGTTTTCACAAGCATTAAAACCGAAACTTATGAAAAGTCAAATCAAGTTTGTTATCCATCAACATAGAGATCCCACAACTTGAAATCCAATAAATATTCAAGACGCAAGCTCAAATATCCCAAACAAGCTCAAGTGTCCAAGATAAGTTCAAATATCCAAGATATAATTTTTGAATAAATCAACAAATTAGCTCAACAACCTCAAGACTAAAGCGTTGAAGAGTTCACAAGTTTTTACAAGCATAAAGGCCGAAGCTTTTCGAAAATAAAAAAAAAATCATTCAAGCTCGTGATTCAGAGAGAATCCACAACTTATAATCCAAATCAAATGTCGAAGATACCAATGAGCTCAATAACCTCAATGTTAAAGTGTTGAAGAGTTCACAAGTTACAAAAGAGTTTCACAAGCATGAAAGCCAAAACTTATGAAAAGTCAAATCAAGTTCGTGATCCATCAATATAGAGAATCCACAACTTGAAACCTATGGCCCCCACTCCCTGATTAGATCCCCACCTTTAGATATAACCGTGATTAGATCCCCACCATTAGATTTACTTTTATATATATATATATATATATATATATTTAAATTTTAAATATCATTATTTCATATGTATTGTTTGATTTAAATTATTTTTTCTTTTCTTTTTATTTTTTGAACCACGATCTCCACAACTGAGCCTTATCCTGTTGGGAGTTCGCATACATTAAAATTTGGTAGGAAAACACGTCTCCCTTTCTCTTTGATGGATTGCCTAGTGGAGATGACGACAAGATCCTAAATAGCAAGCATAACTACAGGTAGGTGATCGTAGAATACCTAAACCTTAGACAAGATTTTCTTTATGCTATCTTCTTCCTTTTGTATTATGAGTTCGTTTTAAATCATCATTTCTAGGAGTTTAGCATAATTTTCAAACTATGTTTATAATTTCTTATTCTGTTTAGCCTTTTGTTTTGATAATAGATCTTCTATTGATTTTTTTTAAGCATATTGTGTTGATACGTACTCACATCCATGCCATCATTAAAGCTAAGAAACTTTTCTGTAAAAAAGAATTGCTTGTGGGCCGTGTAGTTTCACCTTTTGCATTGCTACCCTTACCTATCATTAATTTTGAGGCCTTGTTAAATGGTCTCTTAACCTCGGGTGAAATTCATATTATGCCTTCAAAATCTTTTATATGGTTAGGGCAGAGGAATTGTTGATTGATCTCATTTGATAAGTTTTATATATTTGCTTTTGAAATAGTAGAAATTCCTCATCAATTTTAGAGGTCTTAGATATAGAATTTAGAGGATTGTAAAATAAGAGAATTGTAGAGCTTAATGTTATTTAAGTACCTGCAAAATTTCAGATTTTATACACCTGTATTTTCTGAGATGTGATTTTATTAGTAAACTATCTCGGTAGGGATGTTTGTGCAGAATATCAAAATAGATGGGTAGTTTTGATGGTCATAGAGATTGATTTGGGTAAGGTGCAAAATAGGAAAGTTGTTTATTTTTGAGTTATCTGGTTGTCAATAAAATTTCATTGGTTTTAGACTTGTAGTTTGAGAGATATGCATGTTTGAAAGGATATGTCAGAATTATAATTCTGCAGAAATAGTTGAAGGTTCAAATGAATGTTATAATTTGAATAGTTCTCTAAATAATGTGAATTTCAGATAATTCATTGTCTTAGTTGTCTATATTTCTTAGAATCTTGAAATTTATGATTTGGAAAAGTAGATGTAAAGTTTTGAGGAATTAAGTACTCAACAGCCATTATGAAATTGTTCATATGCCTTTAGAGTGGATAATTGCTATTTTACCCTCGCAAGATCCATATTTGGGAGAGTATAGTGATAGCTTGCTCTTTATTTATTTATTTATTTTTTTGTATCCTTTTTGAAAGCTTTCTTGCGTTTGATTATTGTAAAATTCATTTTGTTAAAACTAATAGGCTACTTGCCAATGTAGGGTATTTTGAGAAACTTGATTCAGTGTGAGATTTGGAGTTTTGGGCGTTAATCAATAACACTGCATATAAATGTATATGTATATATATAATTTCTGATTATCGACAATTTTGAATTTATTTAAATTCTTTTAAAGTTTTCTTTTATAAGATTAAAATGTTTGCTTGGCTTTGATTTAGTTTATGTTATTATATACTTATTAAAATTTTGAATTAATTTTTTTTCACTGGATCTTTAATTCTCACATTTTGATCATATATGTTATTCTTTGAACTATTATGTTTGTAAATTGTTTTGAGTATAACTGGATTATTTTCATTGTAAAGGAATGGGATCATGAGTATAACTGGATTATGTTTGTATATTTGCTCTACAAGTTATTCTGAAAATTCAATTTTTCCCTGACCTGTCATGAAAATTCTGTATGGAATTCTAAAATTCTGAAATTTTGTTTTGTTTTTTATAACAAAGTTATTTTGATATAAATACGCTTCGGCCTTGTTTGGGTTGGCTTCTCAAAAAAGTACCTTTTTTAAGTTTAGTAGAAGTACTTCTGGAAAAAAGTGCTTTTCCAAAGTAAGTTAAGCACTTTTTTATATTCAGTGTTTGTGTTAGCTTTTCTGTGAAAGCAGAAGCTGTAAAAATAAGCTAAAAAACAGTTTTTTTCAAAAGCTGCTCATGACTAGCTTTTGAAAAAAACTGTTTTTATGCTTTTTTTACAGCTTTTGTTTTTGCAGAAAAGCCAATACAAATAACATTTTTTAAACCCAAAAGTGCTTAACTTATAAAAAAGCACTTCTGGGTTTTCCAAAAGCTAATCCAAACAAGTCCCTTAGTCTCCATTTAATTAGGCACTAACCCCGTCACTGAGGGTTAAACACTGACCATGTCGACATGAAACTCTGACTATGTTAAGAAGCTATAGTTTCGCACCGTTCCGTCGATGAAGAATAACGGCCTCTGATATTCTGACTCGGGTCACCGAGGGTAAAAGAATGATCTCTGTTATTTTGTTTTGTCCTTAGTGATTTGGAGACATATATTTTTGTCTGTTATTAAATTGTATTTTGTTGAACCTCTTTGATTACATGAATTACAATTTTGATAAATATTTGTAATACCTAATATGATTGGTTTTTTATTCTGAGTTTCTGAAAAAATTTTCTTATAAACCCAGTTATTTTTAGTGGGTTACTTACTGCCTATCAAGCTGGTGCTCTTAGTGAGCTAGCGAGAGATTGTATTCTTGATCACTTATACATTTGAGTTGTCTTTTTGTCTATGTGAGTATTTGATTTATATATAGAACACCAACTTGTATTTGAAGTTAGGAATTTTAAACTTTGTAAATTTTTTATGTTGACTTTTGAAATTACAAATCTATTAGATTGTTTGTTTTGTTTTGGATTAGGTTTTGAGGCATTGTATGTCTACTTGGCTTCGTCCTTGTAGGTGTATGGCCGTTTGTTGGCTTCCCGGGTCCATTGACCCGGGTTCAGGGCATGACAAAACCCAAATTAAATCTAAGATGCATATTTAAACATATGAACAAATGAGCTCAACAACCTCAAGGCCAAAGCGTTGAAGAGTTCACAAGTTGCCAAAAAGTTTCACAAGCATGAAAAGCCGAAGTTTATGAAAAGGAAAATCAAGTTTGTGATCTATCAACATAAAGATCCTACAACTTGAAATCCAAATCAAATATGCAAGATACAAGTTTCGAGCAAATCAACAAATGAGCTCAACTGCTTCAAATGTTAAAGGATTGAAGAGTTTACAAGTTACAAAAAGCTTCACAAGCATAAAAGCCAAAGCTCATGAAAAGTCAAATCATGTTTGCAATTCATCCATACAGAGAATCAACAACTTGAAATCAAAATCAAATGTCCAAGATACAAGTTTCAAGTAAACTAACAAATAAGCTCAATAACTTCAAATGTTAAAGGGTTGAAGAGTTCACAAGTTGTAAAAAGGTTCACAAGCATGAAAGCCAAAGCTCATGAAAAATCAAATCATGTTTGCGATTCATCAATAAAGAGAATCAACAACTTGAAATCCAAATCAAATCCAAGATGCAAATCAAATGTCTAAGATACAAATTTCAAATGAATCAACAAATGAGCTCAACAGCTTCAAATGTTAAGAGGTTGAAGAGTTCATAAGTTGCAAAACATCACAAGCATGAAAGCTGAAGTTTATGAAAGGTCAAATCAAGTTCCTAAATCAAGTCCAAGATGCAGATTCAAATATCCAAGGCACACTTTCACAAGTTTCTAAATTATGTTGAAGATGCATATTTCAACCGTTGACGAAAACCAAATGTCAACATAATTCAAAGAGCACTTTTCGATGAAATAGTTGTAAGGAGAAAAATGGCTACAATCACTGTTTTGTCAAGAAGATCAAATTTCAAACCTCTTGTACTATTAATGGAGTTTATAAATTCATATTTATTGAAACAAATAAAATTGATTGTCACATCTTATTTCCTTATTTACACTTATTTCTTGATCGGTGGTTTCTGTGACAATTTCTAGGGTAATTAACATTAGGCCCCTAATGGAAGTCATAAACCCACAATCTCTTGAAGTCTAAAAAAAATCAAAATTTGATTTGTGATCCGTCATTTTCAACCGGTCGACCCCATTTAAATGGTCGGGTGAGAAGAAAGGAGCCCACAGTCCGCATCAAAGTCATCGTAACATCATTGCATTTGATTCTGATAGGTTCAGAAATATTCTGCTTAATGAAATCAAAAGTAAAAACATGCAATCCATGAGTAAAACCCTATTGTAGTCCGTATCGATGGTCTTGTGGAGTAGCCTCGTCTTCTCCAAAGGTTCCTTCATTAAGCCTAGGGCACACCTCGCCGAATCAATGCCGACGAAAAACTCTCCCAATAACTATCTTCCGAAGAAATGCGGTGTTGAAGGCCGTAGAACCACTCCAAAAACCTCACCAAAGCCTCTCCAAAACCTAGCCGCGAGCACCTCCAAAGATTGGGTAAAGATGATAAAATAATAGGAACAGGATCCCCCCAAAACATCATAAGTCGCGGCTTTAAATAGGCTGGAATCAAGCATCCACAAGGGCATGTAGAATTTCCACACGCCCCTGTGAATCTCCAGGAAATAAATTTCTGCGATCGGTGAACAGTAACTGCTACAGCACTTTACCAAAATACCTCCGATTCCACACTCTTCATCGAGACCACATGAATGGGCACACATCCATGCGGTAGATCGCGCTGCATCTTCAATAAAAATCACCTTGATGACGATCTTGCTAACATTCCACAAGTCAGAACAGGCGAATGTGACTGCCTTTGTGCCCCTCCAAACCATGTATTTGCTTGAGCATAGTGGAGGTTGGCACACAATCATGTGTCTTTAAGCACAACTCGTGTCTTCACGTTTGGTCACTTCAAGATTTCATCAACAAAGTGCATCCACGATCTACTTTTAGCTCCTTTCTTTCATAATTGTCTCCACAACCCTTCATGTACAAAATAACACAAATACACATGCATAAGCGATAAAATCTGAGAAAAGTAATGCTCAATGTAAGAAAAGAATACTTCGTATTACTAATACACAAGCACTTATCATCTCCCAAAACAAACTTATTATGACTACGACTTTATAGTCTTCTCCCCTTTATTTTTTTAAAAATTTGATGGGTCTAATAAGATGTTACTAATTTTTTTAATATCAAATGGTTCACACAAAATTATTACGAGGTTTTTTATCATTTATTTTTACAAATTCTTATTTTTTTTATTAAATAATAAATCAAGTAAACTGATAAGAAAAATAATTTTTTAAAAAAAATAAAAAAATATGAATTTGAAAGAAATGATAAGAAAAGCATTGTAATAATTTTGTTCTAACTAAATGTGTTTTGTGTTTTCAGTTTCTTAAAATTCACAACAATTAGTGTTTCCAAACATGCTTTTTTTTAAAAAATTACAACAAAACAAAACAAAGCAAAAATAAAACAAAAGAAAAACAAAAAAGAAAAACAAAAAAATAAAATAAAATGTACCAAACGACCCATTATTTATTTTCTTATTTTGTTTTCAAACAATTATTTCATTTTGATAGACTAGATAGTGTGGTCGAAGAGGAAGTAATAGCAAATCTTAGGACACCAGGGAATACGACCCCCTTGTGCTTGTGAGAGAGGATTATTACTTGACAACCCGTGCACTTGCGGCCGCGGAGCGACATGTGCATTTTCTAGAGACATATTCATTCGCTATCACAAACAAGAGAAGTGATATTCACAACCTGTGTTCACAGATCTGGTGGGGTTCGGACCAAGCTTTGGCAAGGATTCGAGATGAGAAGGGATGGGGAACAACTAGGGCTGAGAAAAGAGATGCTAGCTCTCTCATCATTGGTTATATTATAAATGGATATGATAGTAATATTGACATATACAAGAGGGCATTTTGGTCCAAAAAAACACAAAACATTCTTAAAAATTGGGGGTAAGTTGGAGGTTTTCAACCCCCATTTAACCCATATACCATACTCTACTTAAACCTCGGATCCAAACATGGGTTCATCCGGGTTCTTTGCATAAGGTGCTTGATTATTAAAAAGGTGGGCTTGAATCTCAATTTAAGAATAAAGAGAGTATATGTGTCATAGAGCATTGAGTTTTCCTTCTGAGACTTCCTCTTTTGAGTTTTCCTTATCATGGCCCCTTCAGGGTCATCTAGAGAAGCTCGTCCTCCTTCTTGCCCAAGAGCTAAGGCTGGTATTTCTTGGTGAATATTGTTAGTGTGGGAGCTGCTCCCAACTCAGTGGAAATTCCTCATCTTTAGAAATCTCATTTTGACAAAATCAAGTCCTCGTCTCATTCTTCAATAATTGCTGATCCTGAACTTTGGTATTCTACCACGGATGGTATGTAATCCTCTTTGTAGGCCAAATTCCTCAAAAAAGCCCTTCCCCTTGACCAAATGAAACTTGCCTTGGCAAATGCGTGGCTGGGTCTCAAAGAGTTCTCTGTGGCTGATCTTCCGAAAGGGTATTACTTTATTCGTTATGCATCTCAAGAGATGCAAAATCACCTTCTTTAGGAAGGACCCTCGATGGTAGCTGGTCATATTCTCCATCTTTCTTCATGGTGAGAAAGCTTCCAACAAGCATTTGAAAAACTTTCCACCGCTATTGTGTGGCTTCAACTATACCACCTTCCGATGGAGCTCTGGGGTTGTGAGATCTTGGAAACGGTGGCTTCCCAATTTGGACGGTTGCTTAAGGTTGACGGTCATACCTTAGATAAATTGAGAGTGAAATTTGCTAGGGTTTGTCAAGCTTGACTTAAACCAACTTTTTTTTTGCAGGGGACATGGATAAAATATGGAGATAACTTTGTTTTAATCCTTGTTTAATATGAAAAAAATCCCAGTTTATTATTACAGCTGTGGGAGAGTGGGTTCACAGTGAAGCCAACTATGTTCAAGTCAGCATTCACCAGTGTTCCACCCAGTGTATACCCCATGCATTTGTGGAAGCAGGGTTGGCACAAACTTAGCCTAGAATGTAGGTCGATGAGGTTGGCGGTGAGCAGGAGGACATTGCTGTTGATCCTATCCTACAACCTCCCATCGATGACAGTGAGTTCAGGCATTGGTTGAAGCCCAGATCCCATCGTGGTTCGGCTAGGAGGCGGGGAGGCAACCGCGGAGTTTCTCTTGGCAGAAACTAAAACCCTAACGCCAGCAAGGGATCTAGATGCAATGGCCAGGGAGGATGACGTGTTGCCGCTTGCATGGCTTGCGACTCCACACATGGCTAAATCTTCCTGTTCTTATTTGACACATGGCAGGCAACCAGGCTGCGGAGGGCTTTCTCATCCTTTTCACACCCCCTCGAATACTCCTTCGGGTCCTGAGGGAGACTTTCTCGTTGATCAATGCTCCCCTCATAATGCTTCGGCTTCTCCCGAGGCATAGCAGACCATGCCTTATTTTGACAACTGTCACAATGTCACTTTGAATCACCCCTTGCCTGCTTCCAAAAACATCACTAGTCCTGGAAAATAGCTAGGTCACTTGTTGGACCCCTCAATGGGTGGCTCTTTGGCTTTTTCCAATCCAAAGAATCTCTTTGACAATTCTCTTCTAATCTCTTCTCTTGTCCCATAATCTCCAGATGGGGATGTTGTCTCTGAACATTCCAGGCACGACATGGTTGAGGATAGGATGGTCAATGTCCTTAGAAACCCTTGGCCTCCCGATCATGTTATGGAAGACACTTTATCTTATACCACTAATTCTTCGTATGATCCGGATAATTACATGACCCTTAGCCACTTTCAAAATGAAGTGAAGCTGGAAGCTCTAGCGAGGAGAGGCCCCTTAAAGAGTGGCACGACACCAAAGAAATGGATGAGGATTCCAAACTCTTAACCTTTTTCCTCTCGCTTTTCTTTGTTATTTTTTCATTTAATGAAGTTTTCTATGAAATTAAAAAAATTTTACTTGGAATTACAGAGGCATCTCTAACCCTCGGTTGAATTCCCCTATCAAAGACTTTATTGCTCGTTAGAAGCGTCATTTTCTCTATATAGTGGTGACAAAAGCTAATACTCCTTGAGTTCTTCATTTTTGTAATAATTATAAGCACTAGTGGGACTGGGTTACTGTCTCTTCCAGCAGTCTGTCAGGTGGTATCCTTGTTCTTTGGAGAAAATTGGTTGGTAAGGTCACTCCGGTGGCATTCTCTCTCTCCTTGTTCTTCATTTAGTTATTATTTATCATGATAAAACTTGGGTTCACTCAACTATTTATAACTCTCATGTTCTTATAGAACAGAAGATCCTCTGGCACTCTCTTAATGGTATCTCTTTCCTTTACAATCCTTGGTCTTTACTGGTGATTTCAATGCTATAACTAACTGTGAGGAACATAGGGGGGTTCATTCTCTCACTATGCCTCTAAGTCTACTCTCTTTTTTAATTTTATTCTGGATAACTCTTTGTTTGATCTTGGTTTCTCGGGCACTAAATTCACTTGGTGTAATGGCCAGAACGGTCTTGCTCGTCGTTGGGCAAGATTAGATCATTTTCTGGCTAATCACAAGTGGATGTTAGATTATAATACGGTTCCCATTCAGTATTTTATTCATACATTCTCTAACCACTATCCTTTATTTCTTACTACTCATAACTCTACTCTTAATTTCAAAAAAAGTTTTCATTTTGATAATTTTTTATTAGACTATAAAGGTTGTCATGACAGTGTTATTAAAGCTTGGTCCTCCCACTCAAATGCTACTCCATTACAATTTTTTTCTCATGCTATCTCTTGTACCAAGCATAACATTCTTAGGTAGAGGAAATCTAGTCGCTGCCATATTGAAGAAAAGATTTTGAATATTGAGTGGGAGATTGCAGAGGTTGAGGATTTGGATACTTCTGGGAATGAGGTTTGGCACAATACTGGATTAAAAGCTCTCAATAATTGACATACTACTCTCCTTAGTCAAAATGATATTTACTGGAGCCAAAGAGCTTATTTTCAATGGTTGCATAAAGGTGATAGAAAACACAAGTTATTTCCACAATTTGGTTAAAATTCGCCATCACAAAAACAGGGTTAATAACATCAAAGACATGTCGGGTAACTCCTACTCTTCTCATTCTGATATCGAAAACAATTTTAAAATTTTTTTTTAAATCATTGGTCCACTTCCTCTGCTCACTCTCGCAATACAAGCTATTTCCACAATTCAGTTAAAATCCACCATCACAGAAACATGGTTAATAGCATCAAAGACCTGTCAGGTAACTCCTACACTTCTCATTCTGATATCGAAAACTATTTCAAAAACTTTTTTCAAAATCTTTGGTCCACTTCCTCTTCTCACTCTCTCGACTCTTTATTCTATGCTCTGTCGGATGATCTTACTACCATTTTTGAGGAAGATAGAGATGTTCTAATTAAACCCCTCTCTATGAGGGAGGTTTATCAAACTCTTTTATCGATGCCTCAAGGCAAGAGTCCTGATAAGTGCTTGTGTATTAGTAATATGAAGTATTCTTTTCTTATGATAAGCATTACTTTTCTCAGATTTTATCGCTAGTGCATGTGTATTTGTGTTCTTTTGTGCATGTAGGGTTGTGGAGATAAATATAGAAGAAAGAAGCCTAATTAGATTGCGAGTGCACTTAGTTGATGTAATCTTGGAGTGAACAAACGTGAAGACACAAATTGTGCTCAAATACATGTGACTGTGTGCCAACCTCCGTGGTGTTCAAGGAAATATGAAAATTGGAGGGGCACAAAGGCAGTCACACTCACGTGTTCCGACTTGTGCAACGCTAGTAAGATTGTCATCAAATGTGCTTTTATTTGAAGATGCAACATGATCCACAACATAGACGTGTGCTCGTTTATGTTGTCTCGATGAAAAGTATGGATTCGGGAGTATTTTGGTGGGGATACTATAGTAGATTAATGCAGCAAATCAATGTAGCAATTTACTGTAGCAATTACTGTTGACATGCCGCTTTCATCGGCACCGATCCGGCGAGGTGTGCCCTAGGCTTGACGAGGGAACCTTTGGAGAAGACGCGGCCACTCCACATGACCATCGACACGAACACCAAGAGGTTTTATTCATGGATTGCATATTTTTTACTTTCGATTTCATTATTAATTATATTTTACTCCATGGAGAGCGAAACCCCTACTGGGTACTTGAACTTGTAAACCCTAGGATGATGTTGTTTTTTTGACTTTTTATTATGTTTCCTTTAATTGATGTTTTAATTGAGTTCTAATCTTGAATGCTTATTGAGTTGATTTTCCCTTACAGTGACCTTAGGGTTGAGAATCCATTTTAGTAATCCTTGTGGATGAGTGACACACCATGAGGGTTAGACAATACTAGATTGGAGAGGGTTGAAAGGGTGAGTTGAGAGGTAGTGGAGCATCCCCTTTCCTCTCCGGCGTGATTTATCCTACCTCTACGTTCCAAGAGTTCTTTGCGGTCACAATAGAGTGAAGTGCTAAGAGACAAACTCCGCTGGAGCTTAGTTGCGCAAGCAACAGAGTGAAGCGTTGAAGTAATCCTTAGTAGCTGGGGCTTAGTTGTGACTAGAGGTCTTTCTCCTGGACCAAAAGGGTTAGATCTATTTTAGGGAATATGGTTTATCACTTGGAATCCCTAGAGCCTAAAGCAACCTAGCACAGTGTGAGGTGTCGAGACTGAGAGATTTCTCCACTGGGACATAGTGTAGGGTTAGTCACTGTTGACCTTAAATTCTGGTACCGTGTGTTTAAGGATCTCCACGACTCATTAAGCATTAGTTAGGGAACATAATGATTGGTCTTGTACTTGAAACAATAGTCCTAGGGTGAGCAATGTCCGGGTGCCCCATTTATCTTTGATTGCCTCTCCTATATTTTATTTGCGCCTCCTTCTCTTTTTCTTATTTTTATTTGTATTGATTCTTATTTACATCATTATCAATTCATCTTCATTCTAGTTAAACAACAAGTTTGTGATTCTAATCACTATTCCCTGTGGATTCGACTACCCTCACTGGGGTATTATTACTTCGATAAACCCGTGCACTTGCAGTACATACGCAATAAGGCATTTGTCAAGTCCTGGCCCTGATGGTCTTAAAGTTGAATTTTATTTTTTTTACTAGAACATCATCATCGAACATCTCTTTAGCGCCATTGCTCACCTTTTTGCTACTGCTTCTCTACCTCTAACCTAAGTCACACTGCTGTGGTTTTAATTCCAAAAAAAGACAATCATGTTTTTATTACTGATTTCCACTCTATTTCTCTTTGTAATGTTTGCTATAAAATCATCACCAAAATCCTTGCCAATCACCTAAAATTTATTATCTATAACATCATTGGTCCTGAACAAAATGGGTTAATCCCTGGGCTGGACGTTAACATTATCGCAGCAAAGGAGATTGCCTATAGTATTGAGTATGAATTCCCGGCCTCCCTTGGATGATTTTTAAAATAGATATAGAGAAGGCCTTCGATACTATTAAATGGGTAGCTATTCTTACCACTCTTATGAGGATGGGTTTCCGGCAAGTTTGGATCAATTGGATTAAATCATGTATTTCTTTGGCCTCGTTCTCCATTTCCTTAAATGGTCATAACTCCCCCTGGTTCTCTTGTAGCAGGGGGGTCAGACAAGGAGATCCCATCTCTCTCTTATTTTCCTCCTTATTTCCCAGAACCTCTCTGCCATTGTCAACAAAGCCCTTACTATTAACCTTGTTCCTTGGTTCAATAGCTCTTTGTCTAGAAATTTTAATTTGATGTTTGCATATGACGTTATTTTGACCACCATGCCCTCAAGAAAAGCTACTAACAATTGTCTCATTTGTTTGGATCTTTATAATAGCATCATTGGCCAGATACCTAACCCCAAAAAATCTAATTTCTTTCTTCCCTCCTGGGCCAATAGAACGATTACTAAATCTATTTCTAGGATTCTTTGTTTCTCTCAGGGAAATTTTCCCTTCACATACCTGGGAGATCCTATTTCTCCCAAAAGATTGCCTTCCATGCATTTCAATTCTCTAACCAAAAAGGTCTAGACTGTCATTCACTCCTAAAACCATTCCTCTATTTCCTTGGCTGGCCGAGCCTTTCATTTGAATAGCTCTAATTTTTTCTATTCCGAATTATCTTCTTTCGGTCATGCACCTTCCTACTTCCACCTTGGATGACATTTCCAAACTTGCTCGAAACTTTCTTTTGGGGAAAACTGACAATCGAAGTGGCTTCCATTCCATTGGTTGGACAGTTACTACACTTCACAAAAGCTGAGGGGGGAGGAGGGGAGGGGGCTGGGAATCCACAAGGTCAATTTTGTTAAACATTTCCTTATGGCTAAGAACATCTTTGCGGTCTTAAATGTGGATAACATAATTTGGGTGGACATTTTTAAAAACAAATACAAGGGTTGGCACCCTTGGAACACTCCAAAGTTTTCTCACTCCTTCTGGTTTTATAAGTCTATCTCTAATTCAGCTTCTTTTCTCAAAAATAATTTTCAAATCCTTTCTTGCAACCCTTTAGAGAAAGACCTTTGGAAGGATCCGTGCCTTTTTGACCTTCCTATCCCCTATAAGCCCACTTTTTTAAACATGGAAAGCCCGGTGGAGACTATCTCTTTTTCTGACTTCCTTGATGGTAACTCCTTTGATGTGGCAACTCTTGAAAACCTTTTTGGTTATTCGTTAGATTGGGATTGGATTGGCAAGGTTAAGATTGATCCTCTTAGAACCAATTTCTGGATCTGGGGTCCTTGTAATATTCACACGTCCATTAATTGTTCTGTCTATACTGCTCTGAATCGTGATCCTCAAAATGACCTTTGGAGTGGTTGGCGGGACATTTGGAGCCTCAAAGTTTTGCCTTGCATTAAAACATTTATATGGAAACTTGCTCATGGCAAACTTGTTACTGGTTCCTATCTATATCACATCAACATTAGTCCCTTTTCAAACTGTCCTTTCTGTGAGCTATCTGAGGAAACAACCAAGCATGTCTTATGGAAATGTTCTAAAATTACTTAACTTTTGCATGCTTTGCTCTTACAGCTTGGTCTAAATCCTGATTTAGTAAACTTATTGCATAATTGTAGTTGGCTTACTTCCCCTCTTGACCCTTTGGTGAAAGCCATGATTGTCTCCTTTGCCTGGCTTCTTTGGAAGGAGAGATGTAGCTTGATCTTTAAAAACTGGGCTCCTAGATTCAACTCTATCAATTCTAGGGCTTGGCTCTGTGTGCTGATTTTTTTCAAATCGTCTGACAGTTTGTTCAGGGAATGCTCTAAACTTTCCTCTTCTCATAATTCAATCACCATCTTCACTGATGCTTCTTGGATCGAGGTCACGAAAGAGGTTGGTTTAGGTTTCATTATTATCTCTAATCCAGGTTCTGTTATACTTACAGGAAGCTCAAGAACTACTAGGGAATCTCCTATCCAAGCAAAAGTAGCTGCTATCAATCGCATTTTGCAGATGTGTCTCAACTTTTGCTAGAGTCTAAACAGAATCTGTTGTAACTGCCCGGGGGTTGCTCATTTGATCAGAAACTTTACCCCTTGTGTTGTTTGGCTACTAATTTTAGATTATTAATCTCTGAGGACTATCTGAAGGAATTTCCCCAACACTCTCTTCTCAATTATTTTGAGGGAGATGATACCATCACGGATGCGCTTGCAACTCATGGAATGCAGCTTCATTCCCTTTCCCTTTTCTTTCAAGGCTTGGATCGTCCGGCTTTGCTTGAAGACCTTTTCTTGCAAAAAAAGTTACTCCTTTTCTACTTAATTCTCTCTTTTCATTAGCTTTTGGCTCTTTTGTCCGAAAAAATAAAACATGGGTTCATCCAACACCTTACCTTACAAAATCTTCAAAAAACCCTCCTCCAGAGCAAGCCCAAACAGGGATTCAAATATAATACGAGAAATAATGCTTTTATGCTAAAAGATCCTAAACAATACTCTAATTGTCCTTTCGAGTGGTTAGATTGGAAACTCCATTACTTAGTTGTATGTTTTTTTTCGATGAATGTCAAATAAGCTTCAATAATAACAATTCATTCAAATGTGAAAACTGATAACCAGAAGATGTAAAGATGTTTAGAAGATACTTTCATTTTGATAGTATTATTTTCATTTCTAAAACAAAAGGAGGGATATATCCCACCCTTTAAGGCTCAGAAGAAAAACCAAAATACTAAAACTAAATTAAAAATAATGAGAAAGTTCACAGCATAGCAAATCAAGTTTCATTTTATATTGAGAGAAAGAATTATTGCTTTCCAAGAAAAATTGCAATAAATTTTCACAAAATAAATGAAGAAAAACAAGAAAACTCATAAATAACTCTTGAATCAACCAAAATTAAATAACAAATAACAAAATAAACATACAATAACTCCATTAATTAACTCAATCAACACAAATCCAAGATTAATCCAAACACTTGAAGCAAACAAAAGTAAGAAACTAAGAAATAAGATCTAAACATTGCTTCAAACTAAAACCCTGAGTGGGAGTGAGAGATGACATGATAAAGAATTGGCAAGTGTGCTTATCAATAATAGAGGTTTTCCCCACAATTTCTTACCATTGCTCATCTGGCATAGGCAGAGATGACACAAATGAACCATAGGGTGGCATTAGATTTTTGCAATGGTCTTCTAGTGTCAGGTATCAGTCATTGGCATTTGGGCATCAATTGTCTCAATTAAGAGGAGTTAGGGCAATAAGGGTTAGGAAAATGGGGAAGTTATTTATTTATACTAAGCCTATTTCACCTAATTTGATCATTTTGGTCTAAAGTGGGTGTAGTATAACCTGGCTAAAGTGGGAAAAGGGGAGAAGTGCCACTTCTATCACATTCTGACAAAGAACAAATAAAGTGGGTAAAGTTAAACCACTTCTTCACTTCCTTCACCCGCTTATTTTGAAATGAACATGTCCTTAACCATACTCCAAAGCCCCATACTACCCCACTGTTGCATGTATAAAGTACTCGAAGCATTTCCATTCTATCTGATTCACTATTGAGATACGTAATCAAGGATAATTTATATTTGACAAGAAAATAAGCTTGAAATTATCTTACAATCTCACATGCTAATGTGCCACATGACTTAGATAATACTTTTGAGAAAACCTCAATTTCCTTTTTTCCTAGGTTAGTGAATTTACATCCCTAAATCTTGTTGCTAGTCCCAAATCTTTCATAGAAAAAATTTATACTTTCGATGCCGAAATGCTTCATTGGTTGCTGACCAACATTGTACAATAAATTGCTAAGCGTCCTAAATTTCTTTTGTTGTGTTCTTTTCTACAACACTTGATAAGACTAGTATTAGCCATTGCTAAATGTAAATTAGCAACAACATCATGGTCCACCTCTTTCAATTTTTCTTTAGTTATCCTTGTGAATCTATCCTTAATTGCATCAAGCAGTAATCTTACCTCAAAGTTGCCTTCAAATTTCATAGAGACAAATTACTCATTAAACTTCTCAATCTCATATTTTATTGCTATAGTATTGACATTAACATGTTCCTCAACTAAACCAACTCAAAGTATACTTCATTGTATACACACTACACCAATTTAATTCTTTAGAGGCAGAAAGGAAGAGCCGGTTCCATAATTAACATTAAAAAATCATCCTATGTTTAGAGCAGGTTTAAAATAACCACATCTAAAAATTAAATTTCATATAGGATTCTTTGGTCTTCTTCGTTTGCTCGAGCGGCGACCCCCAGAAGAGAAGATATCATAACCCGAAGCGCCTCGACTCCCTCTCCTCTGCCTTTCCTTGGCGCAAGATTAACTCTTGCCGAAACTCTAACCCTAACCCTAATCCTGAACCCAGCTTCTCCTCCAGCGATGGTGGCTGGTTCTCCAGCGATGATGAGATTCACACCGATCACTTCAACCAAACCTCTTCTCTCACTCTTAACAATTGCGATGATGATGAGACCGAAATCTTAATTTCCTCCTCCACCGACTCATCTAACGGCATTAATCTCAGGGAGGAGGTGGAGAAATTGACGGTTAAGGAGAGCTTCGCCGTGGTGAAGAGATCCGATAATCCATACTCCGATTTCAGACGATCCATGGCGAAGATGATTGTGGAGGAGAAGGAGTTGTACAAGCCCCCTACGCTAGAGGAGCTCTTCCATTGCATCCTCTCTCTTAACTCTCGCCGCCACCACTGCACCATCATCTCCGCTTTTTCCGAGATCTGGGATGCTCTCTTTCCGGCCACCACCGCCGACAAGCAACATCCTTGAGGTTCACTGTTCTTCTCCTCATCTTTGCTCATATACTCCCATACTTCTATACAAATACTATGTTTTAACAATAATAATAGAAGAGTTCGGCATCAGTGCTCAAAGAAATCGGTGAACTCATTTGCACATTTTCCTCATCGACCACGACCACAGGGATGCTGGATATAAATATCTTCAGTACCGAGAAAGGCTTCAATTCCATGCGCATCGGCGAGTCTCAGTACCGCCGCTTCGCAAGTGTCGAGGTCATCGATGAGATCATCAGCCTTGCTAAAGAATGGCAGCAGCGTATGCATCCCCCACTTCCCCTCTTCTTAGCTCTATGGTTAACTCTTCTCATTTCGATCTTGGTGTTTTTTTAGATCAATTTGAGTTGAAGGATCTCAGAAAATACTTTAATTGAATCAACAAGGAGGTTGCACATCTCAAAATTGTGAGTTTCTTTGACGTTCTAAGTTGTCAATTCGGGGAAATTTGTGAGATTCTTTGCATTGTAATTTTTTCCCCCATTAGTTTCTATAGAATTTTATTTAAAAAAATCAAGTTGCTTGTTTCTTTAGATTATTTGATGAGCACATAATATGCCAGGGTGGAAAAGAATTTTATGTTCAATGTGTTTAATTTCCGTACGATTCCTTTTTGTTGTTGATTTTCAGGACAGTGTTGATGTAAAGATTGTGTGACTAATCTCTCAACAACATGCAGTCAGAAAATAATAATCAGTTAGTATGTATAGCATTAATACCTTCTTCTATTTGGCAAAAATAGATTGCAGTGCTCTTTAAGAGGGTTCATTTTAAAGTTTGCATGTATGACTTCCTCTTTACAACAAAAGGCAGTTTCTTGCTCTTAATAATGTTGCAAATAGTCACATGACTTATGCCTGTACAACTATGGTCATGTTTAAATTTTTGGTTGAAGTCTGGTTTGAACTATGATATACTTATTTGAATCCACTTGCTGATGACCAACAATGGTTTCTCAACATTGGCTATAAATAATAGAATGTAAAAATTTTATGTTTGCAATACTGGAACCAATTCAATGAACTTTCTAATTAAGAAGTTATAATGGTCTCTTGAAAAGTTGTTTTAAAACAAAGGCCTTAGCCCTATATCCATTAGACATTCTACAATAAATGGTTCGACAAGGAGATGTTGAGTATTCACGAATGGTGCATTACCTTGCTACTTAGATTCGATATGACAGATTGATAGATGGCCAGTATTTTATTCTTTATAACCTGTTAGCTCTTATCTTTTTAATCTAATTATGCTTTCCAGATGTGTAATTCTTTTGCTTATGCCAAAAATTTTATGAACCTAGTGGATTTTATTTTTGACTTGTGCAAACTTAAGTGGCATTCAAATTTTTTATATATTTGTTTGTTAGCTCTTTGTGCAATATATTTCATTTGATATAGACAATTCATGATCTATATTTGATGGTACTAAGAAATAAATATTTTTTTCTCTTGGTTTTGGAATTTGTTTTCCTCTTATCCTCTACTTGAGAGAAATAATTCCCCTTGTTTATGTTGATTTGAGTGGTTTTCCACATTAATGCTTTTGGTTAATTGCTTTAATTTCTGTTTGTTTGATCTTGATATCCACGAAACCAATGCATTTTGGTGCTGAGAAAATGCATAAGGGCAGCAAGTATGTGTTATTTCTGGATGATGATGTTAGACTGCATCCTGGATTAGTTAGAGCTCTGACTGCAGAAATGGAGAAAAATCCTAAGGTCTATTTAATATTTTCTTTCCATGATGCATCATATTTTAATACAGATGATAGTTACTTTCTCATGTTTGTTGAAATGAAATAGATATTTATTCAAACTGGATATCCTCTTGATCTGTCTTCAAGAAGTTTGGGAAGCTATTGCATCTATGAATATCACATGGTAAATAATTATCAGAAAAACCTAGCTATCCTCCTAGCCATTGTCCTTCTACATATTAATTCAGAATTTGGGCAATTACCTTCCAACAGTTTGTTCTGACTTAAACAAAGAAGCTACTCACACTGCATCAAAGTTGAAGCAAATTTTTAAACATATTCTTTAAAGCAACCAATTTGTTGGCTTCTTCTTTTATGTAACACAATTATTGATGCTGCAAAATTTGCAATCGAGCATTCTTCTCTTACAGAAAATATCTAGTTATTCCGACTGACTTAGTAGTACCATTAATGCTATTGATGGAATTTATTATTTTTGTCTGAGGTGAATTTATACTCAAGAATAATATTTTCAGCCTTGCTCAATGGGATTTGCAACTGGTCGGAAGACATTTTTCCTATGGAGTGGTTATATAATGGTACATGGTTCATCATTCATATCACATTTACATTGACCTACAAAACATATCTAGAATTTTGACACTTAGGGACTTATTATAGTTGTTCCATCCTCCTAGATGCATGAAGATGATTTTAGAAAAGATTCACATGGTGTTGTTAGTGGACTGAGAGATGGTGGATATTTTGATGACATGACTCTTGCTGCAATAGCTATTAATTTCTTGCTTCATATGCATGACTTGAAAATGCATTTATTTTTTCATGCTGTAAGTGAAATAAGCAAAAAATAATAGTAATAAAATAAAAAAGGCTTCACTGATGAACTTAATTCTTCCATCTAATACCCATGCATATGATGATTGCACGCATCAAATCTGTACATATGGTCCTAACTGTGCATGAACTGCATATGGAAGATTAGATATGATCAAGTGACCATTTTTTCCCATGGAGATGCATTCTAATGTTTCTAATTAATTTTCTAAAATTATCCAAATGTTATAAATCCTAATCATATTCAAGCCGTTTAAGATGCATAACCTACACTTACTTATCAGGGAAAACAAAAAACTTATTTCTTCACCATTAGTTGTAGTCTTTCCTCATCCTCTTACTAGTGGCCTAAGCTTTGCTAGGTAATCAAATTCAAATCTAGTATTTCTAATCATCTCATCCATAACCATGTCATATTTATTATACTAATCCTGTTCAGGTTCCAAATTTACTAATGAAACAAACTTTTGTTCTAGAGCTAACATCTTGATTGTTAACTGGTCATGCCATCCTTGCTATTTTTCTCTTGTGCAGATACTAGAATTACCTGAGGAAGAAAACTTTTGTTCTTGAATCTTACATTTCAGAGGTTAACTGGCTCATGAACAGAGCATTATTTTTTGCACACTGCTATCTACCTTCGGAATTTGTTGTACCATATTTCATGGCAACTATACACTTTTTGGCTTCCATAAGAGCACAAATTAGTAACCATCTCTTCAGAGAATCAAATACATTATCTTGTGGTGAGCAAACTACTCTATTCTTACAAAATTACTAACTGGCCTTAAAGCTACCAATTTTTTTACCTCATCGGCTACTTGTACACATGATCTTCAGTAAAGGGGATTGGATTTGAAGTCTTTTATTGGGATTAAAGTTAAATTGGGTGTTGTTCAGGCTTTGTCAATGGCTGGCTGCTTGGTAGTTTGCATAGTTATTACACTTGTCTCAATGTGGAACTTGACAAAGGTGGAAATTTAGTTGTGCAACATGTCATCTCCAAAGGGATCGACAATGTCACTTGGTTCCTATAACTGGGGACTCGTATGCATCGTCTTCACATCATTAATTTACTTCGAGTGACTAAATATTATTCATTGATAATGCATTCACTATGTATATATATATATATATATATATATTTCTTCTTATTAACTTCAAAGCAGGTATTTCTTACCATGCTCATAGACAATTTCTTGTGCCCCATTTCTGCAATGCGGTCGTATTTTCATAAAATATGTAAACTGGTCAGGAGGTCAATGCTACTTGAAGGAAGGAAAAATAAGCAAGGTATGCTTTAATGTTCTTTGATTCTTAAATGGGTTTCACTCTGTCAAAGTTAAAGATCTAAATTTTAACAGGCTTCAATGTTGTCATGATTGTACCAAGCATTGGCTTTTCTTCATTGAACAACTCAACTAGTTGAATTAGTTTATGTTCAAGAACATGTTCTTTCTTTGAAGTATAATTCTAGTTAACTGCACTTGTTTCCATCAAAAAACAATATTAATTGCCAAAAAATATGTACAAATCTTAAGAAACTTGAACACTGGCAATTCTTTTTTTGGTAGCTTCTGATCATGCAATGTCTATACTAAATCTACTAAATAAAAATATGATCAACATACACATTGATGCAAAATCTGAACATAAAATATGATATTCTCCAAATCTCTAGTGACAAACAATACCATGGCTAAACTCCATTGATTTTACAAACTGATTTGCAGATTGCAAGACTTAAACAAAATGGTGTGACTTATTCTAATCTTGGAGGAAAACGTTTATATAGTAAACTGGTTTGCATTCTAAAAAGTCTCATTTGTTGGATCTTTAGTAAAAAGATCGATTCGATGGCGTAAACCAAAGAGGTTTGATAGCTAGAAAACCATCATTTCCCACAAAGAGCATGTGGCATTCTTTGTGTTTTTATTTTCTTCTTCTTTTCTTGTGCAATTTCTTGTAATCTCCTTTTTTTTTTTGTCATTTTTTTTTGTCACAATGTATCAGATTCATTCATTTGATTCTTTTGTATAGTTTTTTTTTTTTTCAATTGAATATTGTGTAAACTATTTAACTAATGGCAATTCTTCATTAGATATGTGTCTTTCTTATTCTGGATTGATGAGCGAAGAGTGATGCGTATAAAATTATCATGTCAGTAAATTTACTCTGAGTTAAAAGCAATCAAGTTTTATCTTGTATACTGTTGATCAGAAATAGTGTTTTTCTTGTGAGATAAAAAAATAAAATAAAATTCAATTCAATTAATGAACAAATTTAGAGGTGGTTATCACCGCCTCTAAAAGTATGAATTAGAAAATAAAAAAATTTATAGGCGGTTATAACCGTGTATAACTGTCTCTAAAACTAGTGAAGAGGGATAAGAAATTATTAGTTATGGAGGTGGTTATAACCACCTCTATAGCTATTTGAGAGGAATAAGAAATTATTAGCTATAGAGGCGGTTAGGCGGTTATAACCGCCTCTAAAACTATTTGCAAGAAATAAGAAATTATAAGTTATAGAGGCGGCTAAAAAATTCACTGCTAAAGCTATAGAGGCGGTTTTAACCGCCTCTATAGGTCATGAAAACCGCATTTAAAGCTCTTTTTTAGTGTAGTAACAATATCCGTCACTTGACTTTCATACTAATGTTAATAAACAGCGGTACATAAATAGTATTAGGTACACATACCATATATTAAAATTGAAATAGGGGTGAAAAATCATAAGAATCCATGCACGAAATTTACGTGGAAAAACTCTCTTGATTGAGTGGGAAAAACAACGATAATAGAAGTTTTTTTTACTACAAGAAAAAGTTTCAAGCTTGTATATTAAATAAACTGTTGGGAGATATTGTTTTCTCTATGATATTTTTCTCTCACACCTCGCGGCCACTCGTGCACACACGCATTTATATAGCAAAGAAAGAGCAATTATACAATTGGCCAAATCAGACTCACATCCAGTTATACATTAACAGGTCTTTAATGTTTATCAATTAACTAATAGGCATATTCTTTCATTGTCAAACCGCCACATATCTTCCTATATATGCACCTTCACTTTTTTCATTCATTTTAAGGTTTTCTACTTTAATCAAAAAGTTGATTTTCTTTTCCAACACTTCAAAACCCAAATCAAACTTATCTCAACTCAATCAGTAAATTCACAAAAATTTTAGTTACTTGTCACAGAAAAGGTTACAAGAAGCAGGAGTAAATTTTAAGAGTCATAGCTCCCAATCATCATAGCTTAAAAGATAACATCATAGCTAGATTCAGAAATATATGCGCTCCAAATTCTACAAACCAAATACCTAACTAAAGATGATTTAGATTCAAACCAACTAGTGAAACACAATACCTTCTTTGTTGAAGAGCTGCAACAAATGCAAGAGCTCTTCATTAGATAACTTGGAAGGCCTCTTTTCCTCCAAACCCCCTGACTTCAATATCCCAATCACCCTCTCTTTAAACAAACCAACTTCCAAACCATCACCTCCCACTTCTGCTTCCCCATTTTCACAATCATCATCATCATCATCTTCTTCTTCTTCTTCTTTTTCTTTCTTCTTCTTCAACCTCTCTAAGTTTTCGAGAATTCGGTTTCACCAACCTCTCCAACAACTCAGCAATCTTCTTCTTTTGCTTAAAAATGGCACCCAGAGTCTTATTCCTTTTACTAAAACAAGTCCTTATGAAAGCCTGCCATTCATCCAAGTCCACAACTGGAACTTCATCTCTAGGCCTAATCTTAACAAGAGTAGAATCCACTTTGGGGGATGGAACAAAGTCTTTCTTGCTCACATCCATGAGGAACTCCACATTAGCCACCAACCCAACATTCACAGCCAATCTGTTGTAGTCTGAGTCGCCAGGCATTGCAAGAAGACGGCGAGCAAACTCCTTCTGCAGCAGTAGCGTTGCGGTGCGAAAACATGGCGGCCGAGTCTCAAACAACAGCTTGGCAATGAGAGGAGAAGAGATACCATATGGAATGTTTGCTACGCAGAGGTCGAAAGGTGGCAGCTTTGTCATCAATGCGTTCTCCTTGATCACCTGAAGAAAAAGCATATACTTCCCTGAAATTATATGTAAATTTAAAAATAAATCAGGGGGTGATATGAAAAATTAGTTTTTCAATTGTGAAGTTAAAACAAACGGGGAATAGGCACATTATTTATTTTAGTATTTAAAGTATAAACCCCAAAAATTATTACTTAAATAAATATATGAATACTGGTGTGTCCTTTCACTACAAGAAATCAAGTGGTTATGTGAGAACATCGCCTTTTTATTGAGTAATTAGCATGGTATTATAAAAAATTTAATATATATATATATACCAAAAAAAAACAATTTTCCATTGAGGAAGTAGAAAAAACGGGTGATGGACATACGTAACTAGAGAAGTGATCATCTTGTAATAATAATAATAATAATAATAATAATGAACAAAAAGTTAAGAAAAGAAAGAGCTTTTCATTGAGGAATTCGTACAACCAGGTTGTAGGCATAAATATCAGAAAAAAGAATAAGGGGTATATATATATATATATAAAGAGATCGGATTTTCGTTGAGAAATTAAAACAAACAGGTGATGGACATACCGTGAGACGGTCGGCAAGGCCGAGTTGAGAGACACGGCCGAGAAGAGAGTCAACCATCCTGTGATCAATCTCGACGGCGATGACTTTGCTGGCGTATTGGAGGAGTCTGACGGTGAGGTTTCCGGTGCCGGGGCCGATCTCGAGAACGGTGTCATCGGGGTAGATGTTGGCTCGGCGGACGATGGAATCAAGGATGCGGGGGTTGGTGAGGAGGTGCTGGCCACGGCTCTTGTGGAGCTGGAAGCGGCTGCCGAAGGCTTCATTCCACGGCTTCTGATTCTTCGGATCGCCGTTGCCGTTGTCGTTGTCGTTGTAGTTGTGGTGGCGGTGGGGTTGATGCCTTGTTGGGATACGGGAGAAGGCCTTGGAGAGTAGACCGTGGGATTGGAACCGGATGTGTGGGAAGAAGGCAACGAGGGATCGAAGAATGTGATGATGAAACACTCGATTCATGATGGGTATGAATTGAAACATGTTACACTCGCGTGCTTGGTGAGGTCTTCAGACTCGGCCAATTTTTTATTTTTCCTGACAGGAGAAGACTATGCATGAAATTATTATTATTATTATTATTATTAGAGAAAATTATTGTTTGCCCTCATGATATTCAAAAATTTCTAAAAACTCCCTCCAACTTTGCACATCCCGGACTAGAGGGGGGCACGGGCCGACTTTTGGCCCGGCTCGGAACCGGCCCGTCCAAACCCGCCGGATTCAGTTGAACCGGCGGGCCGGGCAGGTAACGCTTAAGCGGCCTGCACTGTAGCGGGCTCGGTTACGGGTAAAGAATTTCAACCACGTGACCCGGCAGGTTAACTCGCCGGGTCCAACGGGTCAGTCAACCCGTCGGGTTGACCCGGTCAACTCGGCGGATTGATCATTTTTTAAAATTTCAAACTTTTTATTAAAAAATTGTTGGTTATTGTGTTGTTCACAAGGTAGTCAGACACGGACTCGGGTATTGACCTAGTTGGGCTCAGGTTTCGGGAGTCGATGGGTTCAACCGGGTCAAAACAGGGTTGAACCGGAGTCAATATTAAAATATTAAAAAATATATTTAATAATAATATATTTTTAATAATTAAAAACATAACTAATTAAATGTAATCTTTAAATTTTTAATTTTATATATTTTATTTGATTTTGTAAATATCTGAAATATAATTAAATTTAATATTTAAAATTTTAGTTTTAAAACTATACTAATTTCCTAACTATTTAAAATATTAAAAAATAAATAAATAAACTCTCATGCTTCTCTTATTTAAAATATTAAAAATAAATAAATAAACCCTCATGCTTCTCTTGGAACTCGAGAAAGGCATACACGTGATCCCCTCTCTCTCCACTTCGTCTCTTTCACCTTGCTTTCGCTTCCTTCTACCTGAATCCATGGCCTTTTTTTATCAGTTGATTTCCGGTTAAATCGGCTGAGTTACCCTGTTTATGCCGGGTCTTTTATGTCCGAGCCAAAGAGGTATGACCGAACTGGCCTTGTGGCCAGTTCCCGATTTTTTCTGTTGAACCGGGCGGGCGGGTCCGGGTGCCTTTAAAGGGAAAAGTATATATATAGGTAGAATGTTGACTTTATTTCCACATTTTCCATTTGTTTAAGCGGTTTAATTACTAGATTGGTCCCTCTATTATAGTGAAAGTGCCCTTTCAGGCCACCTATTATTTTTTGTTCTTATGGAATCCCTCTATTTTACCATTTAGTGAAATACAAGTCATTCCCTCTCATATCATTTGTCCTTAGAAGGTCCCTAAGAGGGACTTACATTTCACTAAATGGTAAAATAAAAGGATCTCAGAAGGACAAAAAATAATATCAAGACTAAAAGGGCACTTTCACTATAATAGAGGGACCAATATGGTAATTAAACCTGTTTAAGCTCATATAAATATCAATTTCAATGTTTTAAATACTAGTACTTGATGAAACTCACACTATATTTATTTTGATTAATTATAAAATATATTTTGGTGTTCTATGTTGAAAAACCTTTCGTCTAATAATTTTTTATTTAATAACAACATAATGAGTACAACGATAACAAATTTTAGAATTCAAAACTAAATTTAAGAATAAATGTCAATCTCAATTATAATGGATAGATAAATAGATGACAACTTTGATCTAAATAAAAAGAGAAAAAAAATTATAAATTAACCCCATTTAATTTTTGCAGCAAGTTAACCACGAGACCCTTTAGTCTTTTTTGAAAAATAATAAAACTATAAATCTCTAACAATTTTTATTTTTCAATTTTTCTTATAATCTATGTGTATGCTCCTCTTGATCCAATTATTTTGTATTCAATATCGTTTTATTTACTTTAATTGTTATTAACATAGAGAAAATATTCATCATTCAATATTAAAATCTATTGTTTTTAAATTTATTAACCATCTCCATTATTTAAACAAAATATAATTTATATCAAATTATTTATGAAAAATATAATTATATAAAACAACATAATTTCATTGATGTGATGTACTATAAAATGATCCTAGAAAAAATTAAAATTTAGTTCCATGTCAAATAATATTGGTTTTAAAAATATTGCCAACAACATTTAATAATGAACATTTAATAAAATAAATTAGCAACTTTAAAATTTTTTAATAATGCAATTTTTTTGAAATTATCTTAAATATATTTTTTAATAATTATTGAATTTATAAAAAAAGGGAAAAACATGGTTGGCAAGGATTGAACTTGAGACACAAGCATTGTTTTGAATTTTAAATCCACTATTTTAGCAAACCCACCTATAAATAATTTATAATAATAGTTTCTTTACAAAAATATATAATTAATACACAAATCTTAAATTATTGATATTTAGTCCCACATCGACTATTTTATGAAAAACAATCTAATAATTGCCTATAAAAGGAGTGATGGTCATCCTATTTGAGTTTTATTTATTTTAAATTATTTTTAAATTATATTTCATAATTTAATTTTTTAAAATAAAAAATTAAAACAAAACCCGGCGGGCTGACCCGGAACCAGCAGGTTTCGGCCCGGCCCGTCGATTTGGGGGAGTGGCCCGGGCCGGGTTCGGGTCAGGTTCCGGGTGGCCCGGAACCGTCGGGTTCGCCGGGCCAACCTGGCCCGCCTGTCCAGTACTGTTGGCCGGGCCAGTTCTGGATCGGTCTTTGGCCGACCCGGACTCGCCGGTTCAGGCCCGACAGGCTCGGTTAACCGAGCTCGTGCCCCCTCTATCCTGGACGGCTCTTCCGTTATAGTTTAAATTCCCTTTACCCCCTATTGATCACTTGAAATGGATCGAAGTTATGAAATTTCATTTTTGCCCTTGCAAATGGTGGGAAAAATACCGCCCAATCATATCATATATATCTAACCTTTATACATAAAATTGTGTATGTTTTTTTGGCCTTCCTACTTGCTTTTTGTCAAACAAAGTTTAGAAGGCTCATTACATCTTCTTCTTCTTCTTTTACTTCTTCTTCTTCACCTCATTTGGTTTATTCGTTTGAGTTCTGTCGGTTTTCCGATAAGGTAAAAATTTCTTCGTTGCTCTCAGTTTGATCATTCTGCGGGAAGGTAGTAACAACTTATAAAAATGCAGGGCTATTATGGAAAGTTTTTGTGCTATTGTTAGATACAAAGGGGACGGGACGAGTGCTAATATTCACGGCGCTGACTTCTTGGGAATCAGTGTTAACTGAGATATGTGAGCGATGGGGTCTCAATATTTCCCGTGTCAGGGTAAAGTTTATCACACTCAATGGACATAAAACGATTTGTCCAGTAGAAAACGAGGTTGCCTTCCAGCGCATGTGTCACGTGTACTCCATCTTCAAATGCGTTGTAGTCGATCTTGTTGTTGAGACAAATGATGTGCCATTGTCGTATTCTACTGAAAACGATTTTCTTCTCGTTGTAAAGTTCTTCTCTTTTATATTTATGTAGTCCTAGAAGTTAATTATTGTTTAATTATCCCATTTACCTTTTAAATATATTACGTTACCATTTACATGTTGCTTTGTCCGCTTAAATTATTTTGTTTCTGTTTAAATATTTGCTTTACCGTTTAAAACATGTTTAGTTACCATTTAAACATTTTATGTTTCCGTTTAAAACATTGACCTTTTCCGTTTAAACTGAAGTGTTGGCAGGAATTTGGATTCTGCGAGTACTCCCGTTCCACCTCATAGCGACCTTGACTGTGTGGCATGCCTTCCTTCCTCGTCAGTTCAATCTGAAGTGTTGTCGTTGGATATCGGACAACGTTTTCAAGGCGTTGAACATTTCAGAGATGCGCTTCAAAATTTTACAATCAAATGGAATTTTGACTTCAAATTCCTTTAGAATGGAAAAACACTGAGCGACTGTGGAATGTGTTGCCGATGGCTGTCAATGGCGCCTTCATGCATCAAAGGAATATAATAAAAATACATTCAGAATCAAGACAATGTACCCGTCACACACTTGCGGTGATGGAATTGGATCTGCGTTACATCCAAAAGCGTTCAAAAAATGGGTAAGCACATGAGTGATTCAGAAGCTCAAGGACCGGCTCTTGTACAAGGCTATCGACATTCAGAAGGACATGTTGTGGGAACATGGTCTCCACATTCCATACAAACATGCTTGGTTGGGAAAAGAGCATGCCCGGGTAATCCTCGACGGCAGCTACATCTCCAGCTACGATCTGTTGCTTTGGTACGTGGATAAGGTGGTTGAGGCAAACCCTGATAGC